>NW_025537119.1:0-41350 GCF_020615455.1 Coregonus clupeaformis | reverse complement strand
TGTGGTATTATTTTATGTATCATGAAGGCAAGTGTAGGGAAAGGTCAAAGGTCAAATAATAATATTAGTAATAAGCATGGATATGTTGTAAAATTGAAAATCTATATGCCTTGGAGTGTTTATGGATTGAGAGCCAGTTGAATATAGAGCAGAGATAATTATGTGTTTTTCATGAAAACTCCTGCAGCTGGTTTAAGGGAGTGTCAATGACGTGATGGCTGTGGAGATAGAAGTAACAATGGAACTAGTGTTTGCATTTCTTTATGCTTATGACCTTATGACCTGACACATGGCCACATCACATCATCTCAGGGGCTGAGAGGATGATGAATGATAAATGTTTTATAATGTATTATGAAATGATAATGGTGAAACAGAATGAACATGTTTGATATTTTATAATCCAGATATATGTTTAAATAATGAATATAGACATTAAGGATATGATGTGTTATTTTACAGGGGTTTTTAAACTGAGGCCATGGGGTTGTTCTAGACATCTGGTTTGCATTTACATTAGTTTTTAAGAAGGGGCTTTTGAGAAGGGGCCCAAGCCACGTAGCCAATAGAATGATAGAATGAGAGGCTGCATATGGAAAAAGGCATTCATGACATTTTGGAGTGGATAATGTGTAACAGCTGGACGTTGAAAAAGAGGGGTGGTGCAGAGGCAGAACTAAAAAAATGGGACTGTATGCATGTTTTTCCATATGTGTCTATATAAAGAGACATCTTAGCCAGAGGGAGTCAGTCTTTTTTCCTTCACGGAGAAAGGCTCAGGCTTTGTTTTTAAATAAAGTCTAAATTCTTAAATTCACAGGCTCTGATGTCTTGAGAGATATTTTGAGTTGATTATCTAGTCAAATGTTTCTACAACATAATTGGCGACCACGAAGGGACTTGATAGGGATCAGTGACGGTATGTATTTGCAGTTGTGAAAACGGCTTGGACGGACCATACAAACAAAAGCGGCCGCTTTTAAAAAGGTAAGAAGTTCTTACTAAAATAGTATAACGTTTGTGTGGTCCGATCCGGACCTCGGCAACATCTAAAGAAATACCAAGTAGGTCTCTCCAAATTTAAGAACCAGAAAGTTAGACACTAGGAGCTTTTGAATTTAAGAATACATGTCGCTGTTGTTTGTCTGAACCGTCTGTTCAATTGATTTGATTCATTTGATTCAGTTGATTCAGTTGATTCATCTTGCTGATTGCTCTGTCTGGGTCATTTCGACATGGGTGGTTGTACGGCTGGTTGAGCGATCAGACAATAACAGGTTAAGTCCTGCAGATACCGCTTTAGACGTGAATCGTCTTGAGGACTGCATAGGTAGGCAGAAATCCTGGGTAATACCGCTTCTTTTTCTGTGTTGAGGAAGTGTAACAGAAAAATTAGGGCAGAATTGACAGGTCGCTTAGGAAAGCGTAGTATAAATAGAAATCTTGTGGATACCGCTTTGGAGAGCTATAATTAGCATTCCATTGGACTGAACAGACAAGTGACTACTTACGGATACCGCTCTGATGATAAATTCTTTGTTAGAGGTCTGTACGGGTAAGTAGTGAATCATCCTGTGTTGTGATGATGTCAATATTATGAGGGGTAGTTTAGGTAAAAAAGTTAGGTCATCCTGAGTAGGTGAACGGGTTAAATAGCTACAAGGGCTTCCAAATTTTTATAAAGTGTTATATATAGAGTAGGTCTGCTCATCTCGTATGGTGAATGGGTTGCTTGTGCGGCTGTGAGTCATTCAACTGTCTGATTCATTTGGGCACAAGTGGCTGCTCATCTGTGTGAGTGAGAATATAATATTAAATCCTGCAAGTAGATAGCCTTTCTGTAAGGAAAGGAAATCTATTTGAGGTTGTTTGAAGCTTCTGTCTGATGGAGAAAGGGGTGCCCAATCTCACTTAGGAAAGAGAAGAATAAATGGTGCGTGGATATTCATTGACCAACTGAGTGTAGAAAATTCACGTTACCAGGAGGGGTAGAATAAATCCTGTTGGAGGAACAGGTCACGTTTATTGGTGTGGTCATATGACGTCTATGCATTGTATTTTGATACATCTGTTAGGGTATGTTTCGGACGATATATTTAGAAACTTTAGAGGTAATGCAGTATTATGATAAATTGACTACGTAAAATAATAAAATTATAGGTGTTGACTTGTTCAAACACGTAGACGGATGTGGAAATGGGAGAGAGTACATAGGACATGTGGTAGAATTAAGCATAATAATAAACTATCTATTATTTCAGAAGCAGATATATAATTCATTTGGTTAGATTGTTAGATCTGTTTCCAAATCAATGAATGTGGGGTTTGACTTGTTGACTGCTAAGTTGATTACGTTGAGCGTGTGAGATCTGTGTCCTTCAAAGCTATTTTCTGAAAAAAGTGTAGTATGTGCCAGATACTAAAACTACTGACTATTATCATTGGAATAAAGAGGATTAACTTGTCATTTCGATAAAGCATGGATTCTGCATCGCTGAACAGAGTCTAGGTTTTCTAAGTATAGTTTAGCTATTGTTGGGATGTGAATAGATTTTACTAATGCCATGAATTAGTTTCCGGTAAAAGAGAGTCATACTTGTTTGACTGTATCGAGCTGAAATAGTTATTTAAAGAAAGTTTGAATAGTTGAATGGAAAACATCTATTTGACAAAATTCTAATTGTTATTATTTTATTATATGGTTTGCGTCACCAGTGGTGTATGCGAATATTTGGTGAATTGTAGAATGATAATGTATTTTCATTACGTGAACTAGGGGATGCAAGGAGCTTTGGTTATTATGCTGAGTGAATAAGCACCCATTTATAGTGGGTTCTAGATTTGTTGACTAAACAAACGTATATTTTAAACAAAAGTAATGCAATAGGCTACAATTATAACATTATCAGAAAAGGGCACTATACGCTCATCTGTGGTCCGCTGTAGCTCAGTTGGTAGAGCACGGTGCTTACAACGCCAGGGTTGGGTGTTCGATTCCCAAGGGGGCGAGTATAAGTAAAGGAATGTATGAGCTCACGAAGTGAGTGTTGTTTGGAAAAAGAGCATCTGCTAAAATGTTAGCGGTATGGAGAGGAGACTACGTGGTAGTAATTTTTAGTCATTGAATGAGGTTTTGCTAGATTAAACAAATGACAATAGTGGAATATGTCTATAAATAAATCGGATTGTGATAAATGGATGATTTCAATATATGAGGTAAACTATAGCAAGTGTTTGGTGTTACTTGTAGCTTACATAGCAAGGATAGTTAATTCATTCTGTAATGGCGGAGTGATGGTTTAATTATGTGGCTATGATTTTAGTTGATTACAGGAGAAATAGGATATAGTTTACTACGCATGGAGAAGTGAATGTCTTATATGGTAATAGATATATTGAACCAAACATGACGTTACTACGGCAATTTAGGATGGTTAATGTTGTTAAGTGGGTTTTTAAACCCTATGATAGAGGTAAATGCAGAATGCTGTTTGAAAGTGGTTTTATTTCGTCTGCTAGGAAAAATTGAAGAATTTCCATTTTTTCTCTGTGGATGTTAAACTTGCTGAAACGTGAGAGCGCTATAATGGACGTTATGGAGTACGTTAGGTGTACGGGGATCGCGTGGTGTGGGAGGTCGTTGAATGTTATTGGCAGGAGATTGCTAGCTGGTTAGCGGTGAAAGCTAGTGTGGGTTTTGGTTGGGTGATGTCATTTGCTCTATGAACTGGAAGTAGATGCTTTGTGTGGCACTGGTGGAGCGACGGGTAATGGTACTTTTATGGTGAAAGTTGTCCAATGTGTGCAGAGGGTCCCTGGTTCGAATCCAGTAGGGGACAGAAAGCAAATCTTTTACATTGATGGTATTGATGTGAATTACTGGTTTCGTTGATAACATTATAGGAAGATGTCCTACCAATCTATGTTGGATAGGATAACATAGTAATTGAAATAGCATATTGGTGAATTGGATGTTTTATTGATTTATATTTAGGAGAATGAGAATATGTTATTAGGTAGTATTGCTTTGTGGAGACGATTAACTAATGAAGAACATGTCTCGATAGTTGAATAAGGAACGATATTTGATAATTGATCATTTTATTATGACATTATATTGTTTGTTTAAACAGCAGTGAGTTATGATGATGTTTTATTACTTCAGATAACGATGAATTGTTTATAGTACGTTGAACCTTGGGAGGTAGTTGTTGCTGTTGACTTGATGGAGTAAGTAGACATTTTATATGGGTTTTGGATTATGAAACAATAAGTTTATATTTGGGGAAAAAAAAACAAACATAGATGCAATAGTTTGCGACGTTTAAATGATTAAAAAGGGTTTATAGGTTTATAGTGGAAGGTGGAGTTAACTTAATAAAATGGGTTATTATATAGTGTCTTCTAAGTGGGAGTTTTCTTTTAAGAATTGATGAGAGTCTCCTATAATATTAGGTTAAAGGTAAAGTAGGACACGAAGTATCAAACAATTTTAAAATCGATGCTGGGGTTAATGATTGTTGATGAGATAGGACTGGGGATATATGTATGATGTTTTGTGTGTAATTACTATCTTTGGATTGATGATTATATGTTAACGACATGTATACTTTCTCTTCCAGGAACATGGGGATTTCTTTATTGGGAGGTTAGAAAAGTCTGTAGGCTAGGGTGGAACTAGTTAGTAAAATAAAGTAGTTTTATTTTTTAGGTTGTCATAGGGAGCTACAAAAATAAATAAGGCCTGGCCATTTTTGTTTGTTTATTGTTTTACTATATGGTGTTTGAATAACCACAAACAAACTACTTAGTATGAAATGTTAGTTGTATAGGATTTTTATTTCTATTTGGGGTTTTTTGACAGGATGGAAGTGAAATATCTTAAAGGGGCATACACATGTAATTTGGGTTTTATTTACTGAGGGATAAGTAAATATGTGTGATTTATTTTGAAAAGAGCTGTAATAAGGAATTACAACAGTTATGAAAGGTTTTGATGGTTGTTAGAAGTAGTATACTATAGGATGAAACAATTAATTGAATGATTTCAATGACCTCTGAAATCTGTCCTGGCTTTATAGTGTGACCTGATCACCCGCACTATGAATTCTAGAGGCATGCGGAATTAAGGGGTTAGATAAAATAAGGATAATTGTGAAGAAGTTTACAAATTGGAAAAATCCTATATATAAATGAGTCTAAACAGGACAAGGATGTAGTGAGAGAGTTAGTCCTGAATGAGAAGTATTCATTGAATAGTGTTATGGAATACAGTTAAGTAAAGATATGCTCAAGGGTTGTCATTTTAAGGTTAGTTATTATTTTAGGTTTGATAAGCAATATTGTTTTGTTTTGTTTTTTGTACACATGAATCACGATGTGATGTATGTGTCCAAGGGGGGAAGTTGGGTTTATTAGAGGTTTTAATGGTTTATTATGGTTTTGTGGGGAAATATGCAAGGTGTATTAAGGATGTGAAAGTAGTAATAATGTGTTATGGGTTAGGTTAAATCATTTTTGTTTTTGTGATAGGAGGCATGGTGTAGAGGTGGTCTGTCTATGAGATAAGTGGACTACAACAAGCTGGAAGCAGGTGTGCTTCATAATCTCAAGGCTTCTCTTGACGGATGAGAGGACATGAGTAGCATACTGTGTCTCACCTAACATAACAATGTTCTTAAGATTTTCTTTTCATGGGTGAAGATAGCTATGTCCAACTGAGTAGGATAATCTGAGTATTTTCTGTGCCCTGGAGACTATGTGATGACAAAAGACTACAGAAGAAAGAGCTGGAAAGACTCTATGTGGAGGGTAGTATTGTTGTTTTTTGTGTGTGTCTGTGCTTGTGTCTTTGCAGCAGTAACTCTGAGCTTCCTTATGAGAAGGCTGATAGAAGGACACTTTTCACAGACTGATGTCGATAGATTGAGAGGGACTTTGGCTGATCCGGAGATCCTAGTGATGGGGGAAGGTTAACAACAGAAGTGACCTACATATTGTTGTCCAGGTTATACCAACGATGGTACTGATAGAGGGGAGTATTGGGTATCATCTTAAGCATTGTACCAGAGTGAGGGAACTGATGATTGAGAGATTCCAGATCTCCAAGATGCACCAGATATCCTTATCATTGATTTCTATGTACTTGACTAGTTACCTGAGAATAAGGGGAATGGAGTACTGATGATAATAATAAAGAGCAGAAGAACAAGACATAGAAGGGATATAGACAGGAGTAGAATGTAGATTCTTGCACAGGCAGGAACCATAACTAAAAATACAGGAAGAGATCACTATTAAAATACTAGGGTTAAATAGTATTGGTGTGTGAGAACCAGCACAAAGAGTATGGGGAAGTCACATGGGGTAGTGTGACCTTAAGATAATGAAAGAAAGAGAGAGGTGAATCATAGACATAAGGAAAACAGTCCAAGATTTAGATAAACAATTTGATGTAGTATTTGGTGTTAGATTTCCAGGGGAAAGTGTTATTAGAAGAGAGAAGTATAAGCAAGTGTTAGAATAGGAACAAGGAAAGGGAAACACTAGAGTAATGTCAAATAGAGTATGAGAAAAATATAGGAATGTTACAATAAAACAATTGGGTTATATAGTTTGGAAGAATTCAAGGGAGAATGTGAAACATAATGATTTGTCATGTAGACGATGTTACTAGGGATGTTTTGAATTGGAAATTAACTCAACTGAACTGTTATGATCTGTCCTTTCCTGAGGTTACAACGGATGGTGTCGTAATGCATTGCAGAGATCAATTGGCTCAGAACGGTGTAAACCTCAATAAAAACCAAAAATCCTCTACTCGGCTGAAGAGGAACAACAAAGGCGTTGAAGAGGTTCCTGTCTGACCCACCTCTGCCCTGAATCCAACATCAAATCAAAGCAATCAAATGCCTTTTCTTTTCTGTTTTTTCTTTCAAGAATGTGAGGAAAGAGGTATATGCAAAGGCCTAGTTTGGGTATACTGGTTTGCACATGGACAAAACAGGATGATGGTGGAGGTGTGGTGGTTCAGGTGTGACATTGGAATTGGGACATTGTTATGGGTAATTCAAGATGAACTATGATGAATAATGAAGAATAATGAAGACGCCAGAAGATTGAGTGCGGTAGAGGAAGGAGTGTTAGTTGAGGTAGTATGTTGATTAAGGAGGTATTATACACTACTAAATTTATAGTAATTTGGACAATGCATTAGGGTACTGATCTGATGTAATTCTTGTTATGAGGAAGTTAATGCTAGAATTATTATAATATAAATATACATTCAGCCAGTATCGATATGTGCCAAGGTGAGAGTTTTAACTTTGAATGATGGAACAAAGGTGACTAATTAAGAATTGTCATTTTAAAGTGTTTTGGGTAATTCATTTGATTATGATTATAAATTATAAGTGGACTGACTGATCTGAATAACTTATAATATTAATGCTTAGTGATGTTGACATGGCAATTAATTGATTAGATATGGATATTGATTATTTTGATTGTTATAATACTTGTGATATGAGTGATTAATCTTTGTATTGATGGGACAATATTATAATGTCCCAAAGGGGGATATGTGGTATTATTTTATGTATCATGAAGGCAAGTGTAGGGAAAGGTCAAAGGTCAAATAATAATATTAGTAATAAGCATGGATATGTTGTAAAATTGAAAATCTATATGCCTTGGAGTGTTTATGGATTGAGAGCCAGTTGAATATAGAGCAGAGATAATTATGTGTTTTTCATGAAAACTCCTGCAGCTGGTTTAGGGAGTGTCAATGACGTGATGGCTGTGGAGATAGAAGTAACAATGGAACTAGTGTTTGCATTTCTTTATGCTTATGACCTTATGACCTGACACATGGCCACATGCACATCATCTCAGGGGCTGAGAGGATGATGAATGATAAATGTTTTATAATGTATTATGAAATGATAATGGTGAAACAGAATGAACATGTTTGATATTTTATAATCCAGATATATGTTTAAATAATGAATATAGACATTAAGAATATGATGTGTTATTTTACAGGGGTTTTTAAACTGAGGCCATGGGGTTGTTCTAGACATCTGGTTTGCATTTACATTAGTTTTTTAAGAAGGGGCTTTTGAGAAGGGGCCCAAGCCACGTAGCCAATAGAATGATAGAATGAGAGGCTGCATATGGAAAAAGGCATTCATGACATTTTGGAGTGGATAATGTGTAACAGCTGGACGTTGAAAAAGAGGGGGTGGTGCAGAGGGCAGAACTAAAAAAAATGGGACTGTATGCATGTTTTTCCATATGTGTCTATATAAAGAGACATCTTAGCCAGAGGGAGTCAGTCTTTTTCCTTCACGGAGAAAGGCTCAGGCTTTGTTTTTAAATAAAGTCTAAATTCTTAAATTCACAGGCTCTGATGTCTTGAGAGATATTTTTGAGTTGATTATCTAGTCAAATGTTTCTACAACACCAACAGCGAGTTGCAGTAATCCAGACGGGAGATGACAAGTGCCTGGATTAGGACCTGTGCCGCTTCCTGTGTAAGGCAGGGTCGTACTCTCCGAATGTTGTAGAGCGTGGATCTGCAGGATCGGGTCACCGCCTTGATGTTAGCGGAGAACGACAGGGTGTTGTCCAGGGTCACGCCAAGGCTCTTCGCACTCTGGGAGGAGGACACAACGGAGTTCTCAATCGTGATGGCGAGGTCATGGAACGGGCAGTCCTTCCCCGGGAGGAAGAGCAGCTCCGTCTTGCCAGGGTTCAGCTTGAGGTGGTGATCCGACATCCATACTGATATGTCTGCCAGACATGCAGAGATGCGATTCGCCACCTGGTTATCAGAAGGGGGAAAGGAGAAGATTAGTTGTGTATTGTCAGCGTAGCAATGATAGGAGAGGCCATGTGAGGATATGACAGAGCCAAGTGACTTGGTGTATAGGGAGAATAGGAGAGGGCCTAGAACTGAGCCCTGGGGGACACCAGTGGTGAGAGCACGTGGTGCGGAGACAGCTTCTCGCCACGCCACTTGGTAGGAGCGACCGGTCAGGTAGGACGCAATCCAGGAGTGAGCCGCGCCGGAGATGCCCAGCTCGGAGAGGGTGGAGAGGAGGATCTGATGGTTCACAGTATCAAAGGCAGCAGACAGGTCTAGAAGGACAAGAGCAGAGGAGAGAGAGTTAGCTTTAGCAGTGCGGAGAGCCTCCGTGACACAGAGAAGAGCAGTCTCAGTTGAATGACCAGTCCTGAAACCTGACTGGTTTGGATCAAGAAGGTCATTCTGAGAGAGATAGCAAGAGAGTTGGCTAAAGACGGCACGCTCAATAGTTTTGGAAAGAAAAGAAAGAAGGGATACTGGTCTGTAGTTGTTGACGTCAGTGGGATCGAGTGTTGGTTTTTTGAGAAGGGGTGCAACTCTCGCTCTCTTGAAGACGGAAGGGACATAGCCAGCGGTCAAGGATGAGTTGATCAGCGAGGTGAGGTAGGGGAGAAGGTCACCGGAGATGGTCTGGAGAAGAGAGGAGGGGATGGGGTCAAGCGGGCAGGTTGTTGGGCGGCCTGCAGTCACAAGTCGCAGGATTTTATCTGGAGAGAGAGGGGAGAAAGAAGTCAAAGCATAGGGTAGGGCAGTGTGAGTAGGACCAGCAGTGTCATTAGACTTAACAAACGAGGATCGGATGTCGTCAACCTTCTTTTCAAAGTGGTTGACGAAGTCATCCACCGAGAGAGAGGGGGGGAGGGGGGATTCAGCAGGGAGGAGAATGTGGCAAAGAGCTTCCTAGGGTTAGAGGCAGATGCTTGGAATTTAGAGTGGTAGAAAGTGCCTTAGCAGCAGAAACAGATGAAGAAAATGTAGAGAGGAGGGAGTGAAAAGATGCCAGGTCGGCAGGGAGTTTAGTTTTCTTCCATTTCCGCTCCGCTGCCCGGAGCTCTGTTCTGTGAGCTCGCAATGAGTCATCAAGCCACGGAGCTGGAGGGGAGGACCGAGCCGGCCGGGAGGATAGGGGACACAGAGAGTCAAAGGATGCAGAAAGGGAGGAGAGGAGGGTTGAGGAGGCAGAATCAGGAGATTGGAGGGAGAAGGATTGAGCAGAGGGAAGTGATGATAGGATGGAAGAGGAGAGAGTAGTGGGAGAGAGAGAGCGAAGGTTGCGGCGGCGCATTACCATCTGTGTAGGGGCAGAGTGAGTAGTGTTGGAGGAGAGCGAGAGAGAAAAGGACACAAAGTAGTGGTCGGAGACATGGAGGGGAGTTGCAGTGAGATTAGTAGAAGAGCAGCATCTAGTAAAGATGAGGTCAAGCGTATTGCCTGCCTTGTGAGTAGGGAGGGACGGTGAGAGGGTGAGGTCAAAAGAGGAGAGGAGTGGAAAGAAGGAGGCAGAGAGAAATGAGTCAAATGTAGACGTAGGGAGGTTGAAATCCCCCAAAACTGTGAGGGGTGAGCCATCCTCAGGAAAGGAGCTTATCAAGGCGTCAAGCTCATTGATGAACTCTCCAAGGGAACCTGGAGGGCGATAGATGACAAGGATATTAAGCTTAGATGGGCTAGTGACTGTGACAGCATGGAATTCAAATGAGGAGATAGACAGATGGGTTAGGGGAAAAATTGAGAATGTCCACTTGGGAGAGATGAGGATTCCTGTGCCACCACCCCTCTGACCAGATGCTCTCGGGGTATGCGAGAACACATGGTCAGACGAGGAGAGAGCAGTAGGAGTAGCAGTGTTTTCAGTGGTAATCCATGTTTCCGTCAGCGCCAGGAAGTCGAGGGAATGGAGGTTAGCATAGGCTGGGATGAAGTCAGCTTTGTTGGCAGCAGAACGGCAGTTCCAGAGGCTGCCTGAGACCTGGAACTCCAGGTGTGGGGTGCGTGCAGGGACCACCAGGTTAGAGGCAGCAGCCACGCGGTGTGAGGCGTTTGTGTGGCCTGTGCGGAGAGGAGAGAACAGGGATAGGCAGAGGCATAGTTGACAGGCTGTAGCAAATGGCTACAATAATGCAGAGGAGATCGGAATGAAATGAATTAAACATCAGGAAAAGGAGTGAGTAGGGCCTCCCTCGCCAAAACTTACACCTCAGAAACTATAATTGTTTCACTGAACCATCCAGATAAAAACTCTCCCAACTTCCACTTTTAGAAATTAGAATTGTTGTGAACTACAGCAGTTCAATGTTTCAAGGAATAGACTCAACTTGCTTTGTTCAGCTAGCTAAATATGACACCATGGCTGACTAGCATGCTAGCATCCAATAACACACAGTTTAGCACCAATGGCACCATTGCTGACTAGCATGCTAGCATCCAATAACACACAGTTTAGCACAAATGGCACCATGGCTGACCAGCATGCTAGCATCCAATAACACACAGTTTAGCACCAATACTTGGTTACAACAAACTAACAGTAGTGAGCTAACACACTAAACAGATAATTTGTGTGTTAACGAATTACGTTGGCTAGCTAGCACAAATATATTGTATTTAGCAGCTACAGTACAGTTGGCTGGTCATGTTGGCTAACTAGCAATGGCTACTGTGTTGACTTTGTTTGGAAAACGGCTAGCTAGCTACGTGCTACCTACAATAGCCACCCACAACAGCCCACGGTGCCTAGCTATGACGCTTTAGCCAACAAGCATGCTAGCATCCAATAACACACAGTTTAGCACCAATACTTGGTAACAACAAACGACCGATAGTGTTTTAACACGCTAAACAGATAATTCGTGTCTGTGTCTAGTTCCTATCATAACGCAGCAATAATTAAACGTTGGCTAGCTAGTACAAATATATTGTATTTAGCTGCTGCGGTACAGTTAGCTAGTCGTGATTGGCTACTGTGTTGACTTTGTATGAGACACGGCTAGCTAGCTGGCTAGCTTCGTGCTAATCCCCGGCATAGCCGAATATAATGCTAACCTACAATAACTATCCACAACAGCCCGCGATGCCTACTTACAATAACCAACTACGTTCTAAATACATAATTAAGCCTTACTCGACAAAGCCCAAGCTATGTACAAAGCCAAACTTACCCGACGCCAGCTGATATTTGTCTTCTGCAATCAGTAGGTGTAATTAAGTACAGTAGGTACTAACTACCTAACGCTGATGCCTCAGATAATGAAGTTAGAAAAACGGCTGAAATGGTAGAAAGCTAGCTGGCTTAATTACAGGTACTCTTAAGCGTGAATAACATTGGAAACAGCTATCCACCGTGGCATGACATCTCAGGTGTCAGGATGAAGCATTTTCTCACAAAAAGAGGACTCAAGCAAACTATCTCTCTTCAACAGTTTCACTAGTCATGTTAGGTCTACTTAAAATGTCACATTCATACACAAGTAATTTGAAAATAAGTTATACTACTGAAACACATTCACAATAAGTTATATTACAACCTACCTCTGAAGTAAGCAGTGTGTTCTCTCACTAATGAAATAGGACATTAATAATTTGTCAGTGGTTAGTTGAATCAGTCTCTTTGCACTGTTCAGTTTGTCTGTGCAACAGGTAACCTTCCAGAATCGGAATCTTGTGATGTCACAATGGAGTCCCCATTGCCATGGTTACCCACAGCAGCTTTCATGTGTTATCAAATGCTGGCACAATTTAGTTTATTTATTTTAGATTTTTTGTACCTATGCAGCACAGTCATACCTAATATATACAATGAATCCATATAACCTAATTTTTTATTAAAATAAAATGCTGTAACTCATGTAAAATGGTTGACCATTCAAACGACATGTGTTTTGCCTAATTAAAAGTCTATATGTTTTAGATATCATAAATAGCAGCCAGGCTTACTTAGGTTGTTTGTTCGATCTCAGCCTACCACTAATGCCAATATTTTTCATCATCATCATCATCATCAATGAAATACATAGGCTACCTTACTACAGTAAAACAAGTCTTCCATAGTCTATGTCACCTCAGTAACAAAGTTCCAAAAAAGAAATGAGGGTTCAAGAAAACATCTCTCTTCAATGGCCTCAGCTATTAGCCATATGATCAACAAGGTCAACTGCAGCACTAAAATCAAGAAGCAGCTCATCCACAAGTTTATCTTGGTCAAGTGATCTGAGCCATTGATCGATTAAATCAACGAGAGCTGTTGCAGTCGAGTGATCCTTACGGTATCTTTACGGTACGCATGCTCATAGAGGGATAAAATTAGCTGGATGTGTAATTATATAGGCCCAAAAAATGTAATTGAAGAGTAGGTGTCATTGATGTTTAGCATTTAAGTTTAATAAATAATTAAATAAAGAAATCAATATCAGCTGACTATAGAAAAGTATTGTTTAAAATTATGTTTGAACATTTTCTTATCCGTGTCTTTCCAGTTGATATAACCAAACAGACAACCTTTGTTGCTCAAGAGCGTCACACATTCCTCCATTCATTCTCTATCATATTCCCCTCCATCAAATTCCTCTATCATATTCCCTCCATCATATTCTCTCTATTATATTTCTCTCCATCATATTCCACTCCATCATAATACTCGCTATCATATTCCCTCTATCATATTCCTCTTTATTTTTACAGGGAATCCCAATTGAGACCAGTGTCTCTTTTTCAATGGTGCCCTGTGTTATATCAATTAACAATCCAAACAGCTTAAACAGATAAAATTACATACAGAGTAGAAAATATATAGAGCAAAATTATTAGACTTGAACACATACATTTCACAATGAACAGGTCTTGTATTTAACCAGTTGAGCTGACAACCATTTTGCACTGTTTCACTAGGGCTTTAGTCATCAATCTAGCAAGAGGGAAATATTTTATTAATGTAGTGGTGTCCCTCCCCCCAGGAAGCTACGACCTTTAGCTTTCACCTGGAATTGTTCATTTATGTCTGAGAAAAAAAACACTTTCCAAACCATATGATCTAGTACACAAGAAAAGTATAATACAACCTTCTTTACTACTTTGCCAAACATTTCATGACATTAGTGAGAGTCAAAATCTGTAAAATTTGTGAATGTCTAAATTAACATTTGGGCAATTTGACCAGTGTACATCACTCCTATAGACAATGAGAGATGGGCTATGTAAAGGTCTCGATTTTGTCGTTCTGAACAAATGTTTTGACTTCCACACAAAATTACTTCTTGACTTATTTTAGGTTTAAGGAAGTGTGTAGGTTTAAACTATTGCTTTAAAGGGAAGAGAGGGGGGGAGGAGAGAGGCGCGAGAGATGGGGGGAGTGGGAGAAAGAGGGAAGGAGGGGGAGGAGGGGGGAGGAGGTGGAGGGCAGCTGTGTCCGACACACCATACTTACACCTGCAACAGGTAGGCCAGGGGGCGGGACCTGTAGGTGAGACTCATAACATGATAAGGGGGGCAGGTGAAGAAGGGGTGTTGCTGGAGTCAAGGAAGGGAGGGTGTTCCTACGAGCCCCCTGCCAGCGAGACGGGGAGCAGGGAGGAAGTCTGTCCATGGAGCATTTCTGGGTCATTGGGTCGCCTCCAATGAGATTAGATCACCCTCTACAATGTAAAGCAGTTTGAGTACTGGGGGGTTCTCTGTATAAATCCAAGGTGAAACCTCCAGGGGCTAGCCTTCTCTCAGCGGAGAGTCTGCTCTGGGCTGCCTGCGAAAGGTGCTCCTCTCTGGGAAAGAGGAGAGAACAAGAGGCCCCAGAAGAGATCTCCTTATGGTAGTGATGGACAGATCAACTCTCCTTGTTATCTTCCACCTCTTCCTCTTCCTCTTGCTCGGCCTTCTCCCTCCTTTCCTTCTTACAGTCTCACAGTCCTTCTTACAGTCATTTTCTCCCTTTCCTCCTTCCTCTCCTCCCTCTTTCTCTTCCTCTACCTTCCTCTCCCTCCTTCCCTCTTGGTAAACCTTGTTTAGTCGAGCCAGATTGTGGATAGCTAGCCATGGTTTAGACCACTGTCGCTGTCTGGGTGGGGGGATACAGGACTGGTCCACTGGACTCAGCTCACATGGGGAGAACCTGCTGCTGCTGCCACTCCCCCTCTTACCTGGGATGAGATCACGTTTGGAGGAAACCTGGCACCATCCCTACGGTGAAGCATGGTGGTGGCAGCATCATGCTCCGGGGAGGATTTTCAGGGACAGGGACTGGGAACACGCCCCATTCACATCGACGGGGCTGTAGTGGAGCAGGTCGAGAGTTTCAAGTTCCTTGGTGTCCACATCACCAACAAACTATCATGGTTCAAACACACCAAGACAGTCGTGAAGAGGGCACGACAACGCCTTTTCCACCTCAGGAGACTGAAAAGATTTGGCATTGGTCCCAAGATCCTCAAAAAGTTCTACAGCTGCACCATCGAGAGCTTCCTGACCAGTTGCATCACCGCCTGGTATGGCAACTGCTCGGCATCCGACCGTAAGGCGCTACAGAGGGTAGTGCGTACGGCCCAGTACATCACTGGAGCCAAGCTTCCTGCCATCCAGGACCTATATACTTGGAGGTGTAAGAGGGAGGCCCAAAAATTGACAAAGACTCCAGTCACCCAAGTCATAGACTGTTCTCTCTGCTACCGCACAGCAAGCGGTACCAGAGTGCCAAGTCTAGGTCCAAAAGGCCCCTTAACAGCTTCTATCCCCAATTCATAAGACTGCTGAACAATTAATCAAATGGCCACCCGGACTATTTACATTGACACCTCCCCCCTTTGTTTTTACACTGGTAATAGGAATCTGGATCGGTTTCCTTTTCTTTTTACCTTGCTTTTGTTATTATTATTATTTTTTAAAGTTTTCTTTTTACATTTCGTAAAATGTTATAATTACAAAAACATTTCATTTTAATTTCAATTTAGTAACATACTGTATCATTCAAATAAATATTATTATTTGTCTAATCATATTTTGCCAGCTAACTGGGTGGCAGGCTGCAATCAGTAGCTGTAATTAAGTACAGCAGCCACCAACCATCTAACGTTAATGCCTCGGATAATGAGGTTAGAAGAACAGCTGAATGGTCGGTAGCTAGCTGGCTCAATTACAGGTACTCTTAAGCGTGAAATAACATTGGAAACAACTAACCACAGTTGCTAAAAGTTACCAGTAGCTACCCACTAGCTAGCTAGCTTTGTTGGTCCAAGTGGTGGGTTAGCTAGCACTCGTGCTTCGCCGGGGTCCACCGAATAGAATACCTACTACAATAATTACCTACAATAACCTACAATAACTACCTAAGTAAACTACCTATAATACCTGACTACAATACCTACATACAATCTAAATACATGGTTTAAGCTTTACTCAACAACATATAAGAAGCCAGCTTATCTCCTGCTAGAGAAAACACAACCTCTCCCGACAACCTCGAGGCAAGAGACCTTTCTCTCTTTCTCGTCATCTTTCAATTTCTTATTCAGTTCCTTATTTTTCTCTTTTTCCTCCATCTTTAAAAATGTGACTTTCTGCTTGAGGTTCATGGCCAGAAAGCCCACTCTTCCCAGGATGGTCTCTGCTCTCTCTGATGAAACCGTCCCATTGGAGCTCTTGGAATGGGCACGGTCCGCCTCACTCTTCAAACCCTCCCTCGGGCTCACCTCCTCCTTGACGCTCCTCTCTTCACTCTCAATGTCAATGCCTGTCCAATAATCCTAACAGGAAGACATTGACTCTAGATGTAATATTGTTCCAATGTGGCACATTCAATACACATTTGAGTGATCAACATACATTGATGGCCTCATGGGGCACACAATTTAGAGGACAGTAATTGAGGTAACTTGTTTATTTGTATCCCAAACCGATTTTGTAATAGCCATAGATGTTCTTCCTGGGTCCACACCAAACGTAATACAAATGTTAACCCTAGTAAGGGGTGATGTTTTATACTATGAGCATAGATTAGCAGGGTTGGGGTCAATTCAATTTCAATTCCAGTCAATTCAGGAAGTACTTAATTCAATGCTTTGAATTGAAATGGAACAGACCCCCAACCCTGTAGAGTAGAAGTGTAAAATAGGACACCTACCTTTGCCTTTTTCAGCGTCCAGGGCCTGGGTTCCTCATCCTCTGACCTGCATATGGAGGCTCTCACTCTAACAGGCGTCTTAGTGGCCATGCAGAGCAGAGGGGTTGCCAGAGTTAAGTTAGCATCTGGGACCAGCTGGTGAGCATGAGGGCAGCGATCCACCTCTTCACTAGTGCCCTTCCCTTTCTGCTCTGGCTGCTTGTGGTCCTTGTCATGGATGCATGCCAGGCTTGGAGGAAGTGCTAGGACAGGGCTTTTATCACTCATCAGTTCCTCTCTCTTGACAGTGGATGCAACTGCACTTGCCTCTGTGTTAACTGAGCACTATGTGGTGTCCTCAACTGTCTCCTCTGGCTGCTTGTGGTCATTGTTGTTGTGAATGCATTGCAGACCTGGAGGACTTTTATCATCCCAGGTGTAAATAGCAACAGTTGCCTCTGTGTCGACTGAGCACTTTGTAGTGCACTCAACTGTCTTCCATAGCGGTTTGTGGTCATTGTTGTGGGTGCAGGTCAGGATTAGAGGCAGTGTTGCAGGTGCAGGAGGACTTTTATCAGCCAAACACTCCTCCGTGTGGACAGTGGACACAGAAACGGCTGCTTCCCTGGCAACTGGACACTTGTTGGTGTCCTCTACTGCCTCCCCTGGCAGAGTGTGGACAGTGGAGACGGAAACGGCCGCTTCCCTGGACACTTGACTCTTGGTGGTGTCCTCTACTGCCTCCTCTGGCTGCTTGTGGCCATTGTCTAGAATGTGTGGCAACTTTGAAGGCAGCATTGGAGCCGGGCTTTTATCACCCAACAGGTTCTCTCCCTGGACAATGGATGTGCCTGCAGTGATCGCTGTGGTAACGGAGGACTCGGTGGCATCCTCTTTTGTCTCCTCTGTCAGTTTGTGGTCAGAGTCTCGGATACATGGCGAGCTTGGAGGCAGTGCTGCAGGGTCAGGAGGGCTTTGATCAGCTGCCATGTCCTCTTTGAGGTGAGTGGACACATCATTGTTTGTTTCACTGATAACTGGACACTTGGTGGTGTCCTCTACTGCCTCCCCTGGCAGTTTGTAGTCAACTTCAAAGACAAGTGGCAGACTTGGAGGCAGCATTGGGACCGGGCATTTAGCTGCTGATCTGTACACTCCAAAATCAACAGTAGCTGTGCCTGCAGTGGTCTCTGTAGCAACTGAGACCTCATAGGTATCCTCTACTGTCTGCTCTGATGGCATGAAGTCATCGTCAAAGACTGTTGGCAGGCATGTAGGCAGCACTGAAGGAAGACTTCTAGCTGCCCATCGATTCTCTCCCTTGACAGTGGCTGTGGTAGCAGTGGTCTCTGTGGCAACTGGGCACTCTGTGGCTGAAACAGCAGGCTTAGAGGTTTCGAGGAAATTGAATGAATTGCCAATGAACCGCTGAGCCAGGGGTGGGAGGGAGTAATGATAGAATCTGTCCTCTTCCTCAACATTAGATATTGCCACTGGAGCAACTGAGACCTCAGTGGTGCCCTCTACTGCCTGATGTGGCTGCATGGAGTCTTCGTCAAAGAAGTGTGGCAGGTATCGATGCAGCATTGAGGAAAGATGTATATCTGTCCATAGGTCCTCTCGTATACCTGTAGATACGTCTGCAGTGGCCTCTGTGGCAACTGGGCATTCAGCAGACTGGCAGGTTTCAGGGACAAAGTATGAAAATACAATGAACCGCTGTGCATCCTGGAGCGCGTATGGCAAATGGAGAGGGGGGGATGCAACATGGTAGGTATAGGCCTCTGATTGGTGAAAGCCAGTGGTGGGAGGGAGTCAATACAGGGAGCCATGAACTCAGTGAGAGGACAGTTGCTCACATCTCACACATTCTGCGTGAGAAAAGAAACAGACATGATGAAAGTGATCACATTCAGTACATACATACATACTTGTATGAGTCAGCACTACTTACTTATACATCACATATATATATATATATATATAGTGTCCTCTAAGATGCTCTGCACCAGTCTGTCCCAACCCTTGGTCCCCTAGCCAATGGGCCAGCTAAGTGTAAAAATACATGCCCCACACCCAGCATAACATTTGACATTTTAGCCATTTATCAGACGCTTTTATCCAGAACGACTTATAGTTAGTTAGTGCATTGAACTTAAGGTAGCTAGGTGAGACAACCACATAATCCTGATATGAGCGTCTATGATAGAACGGTTGTTTATTTTTCATGACCAGACAACCATAAGAACTGAGGACATAAATTCACTGAAACAGACAGACACGATACAACACATTTAGACAAGAACAGTTATAAGCATTGCCATGGTGTAGCCTAATACAAAAAGAAATAAGGACAAAACATTGTTAGCTTACATTCCATGGCATATGGAACATTTTGCCCTTACAATAACTTATATTTGCTTTAATTAATATTGTTAAACAGAACTCTTGTCGACTTTGTCAAAGTTGGTCTTGTTACCTCCTCAATCAGTCTTGGCATTTTCCTCGACTTGAACCAAATCCTCTTCATCTTCTTCTCCTGATCCTTCTGGATCTGCAAAACCAGAGCCAACCTGGCTCCCAGCTCCATCACGTAGTCTGTCTAGATCGCCCTTTCCTCCAACCGACACTCACCCCTCCTCTGTGTCAGCGTTGAACCCTCCATGTCTTCCTCTTAGCTAACAATAACTCTGGAAAATACACAACGTTGTAGTAAGTGGGTGTTGCTAACCAAATAATAATGCATCTCTTTACAATGTGCACACGTTTTCTTCCCAGCTACTTACAATTAATCAAGTGAGAATCCTGATCCAGATATGTTTAGGCAATAGGCCTATCTGAATTACTAGTAAAAAGTTGGCTACTGGAAAAGCGACCAAGTTCAAATGAATCGATTTTGGCTGTTCTTATCATTTCGTGAACAATATCCTTCATGACATCATCATTGTGATGCAAGGCGTTGCCATGGCAGATGAAAAAGCACAACACAGACTTTAAAAAGCAAACTTCAGGGTCTTTCTGTACCTTACTATTGAGCCTTATTCAACCCCTCATGTAGCTCTACTCCATATTGGGCCTGGTTCTCACAAACCACACTAATCACTTCCATCATATCATTGAAAACACTGTGTTTTGGGTAGAAAATGACTCTATATCCATGCAGGACCTAACTTGTACAGTTTCATCTATTTTAAAAACCAAGGAGGTAAAAATGCCAGTCTTCTCTTTGAGTGCCCTTGAGTGCACCTCAATTTTTAAAGAGGTCTATCAATTCAACCATTTGAAATGTATGTCCATTCAATTAAGAACATATTATTCTTATTAGAAATGAATCAGCTACAAATTAGGTAGGCGTACTTGTTTTTTTACACAACCTACTCTTTTGGTACATATTTATTGAGATAATTGATTACAACATATGTTGGTGATTAACACAGAGAGAGGTTTTTTTTCTGTCATCAATAGAATGCATTAGCCATTAGGCTGGCTCACTACAATTGTAACATGACATCTCAGGTGTCAGGATGAAGCATTTTCTCACAAAAAGAGGACTCAAGCAAACTATCTCTCTTCAACAGTTTCACTAGTCATGTTAGGTCTACTTAAAATGTCACATTCATACACAAGTAATTTGAAAATAAGTTATACTACTGAAACACATTCACAATAAGTTATATTACAACCTACCTCTGAAGTAAGCAGTGTGTTCTCTCACTAATGAAATAGGACATTAATAATTTGTCAGTGGTTAGTTGAATCAGTCTCTTTGCACTGTTCAGTTTGTCTGTGCAACAGGTAACCTTCCAGAATCGGAATCTTGTGATGTCACAATGGAGTCCCCATTGCCATGGTTACCCACAGCAGCTTTCATGTGTTATCAAATGCTGGCACAATTTAGTTTATTTATTTTAGATTTTTTGTACCTATGCAGCACAGTCATACCTAATATATACAATGAATCCATATAACCTAATTTTTTATTAAAATAAAATGCTGTAACTCATGTAAAATGGTTGACCATTCAAACGACATGTGTTTTGCCTAATTAAAAGTCTATATGTTTTAGATATCATAAATAGCAGCCAGGCTTACTTAGGTTGTTTGTTCGATCTCAGCCTACCACTAATGCCAATATTTTTCTCATCATCATCAATGAAATACATAGGCTACCTTACTACAGTAAAACAAGTCTTCCATAGTCTATGTCACCTCAGTAACAAAGTTCCAAAAAAGAAATGAGGGTTCAAGAAAACATCTCTCTTCAATGGCCTCAGCTATTAGCCATATGATCAACAAGGTCAACTGCAGCACTAAAATCAAGAAGCAGCTCATCCACAAGTTTATCTTGGTCAAGTGATCTGAGCCATTGATCGATTAAATCAACGAGAGCTGTTGCAGTCGAGTGATCCTTACGGTATCTTTACGGTACGCATGCTCATAGAGGGATAAAATTAGCTGGATGTGTAATTATATAGGCCCAAAAAATGTAATTGAAGAGTAGGTGTCATTGATGTTTAGCATTTAAGTTTAATAAATAATTAAATAAAGAAATCAATATCAGCTGACTATAGAAAAGTATTGTTTAAAATTATGTTTGAACATTTTCTTATCCGTGTCTTTCCAGTTGATATAACCAAACAGACAACCTTTGTTGCTCAAGAGCGTCACACATTCCTCCATTCATTCTCTATCATATTCCCCTCCATCAAATTCCTCTATCATATTCCCTCCATCATATTCTCTCTATTATATTTCTCTCCATCATATCATAATACTCGCTATCATATTCCCTCTATCATATTCCTCTTTATTTTTACAGGGAATCCCAATTGAGACCAGTGTCTCTTTTTCAATGGTGCCCTGTGTTATATCAATTAACAATCCAAACAGCTTAAACAGATAAAATTACATACAGAGTAGAAAATATATAGAGCAAAATTATTAGACTTGAACACATACATTTCACAATGAACAGGTCTTGTATTTAACCAGTTGAGCTGACAACCATTTTGCACTGTTTCACTAGGGCTTTAGTCATCAATCTAGCAAGAGGGAAATATTTTATTAATGTAGTGGTGTCCCTCCCCCAGGAAGCTACGACCTTTAGCTTTCACCTGGAATTGTTCATTTATGTCTGAGAAAAAAAACACTTTCCAAACCATATGATCTAGTACACAAGAAAAGTATAATACAACCTTCTTTACTACTTTGCCAAACATTTCATGACATTAGTGAGAGTCAAAATCTGTAAAATTTGTGAATGTCTAAATTAACATTTGGGCAATTTGACCAGTGTACATCACTCCTATAGACAATGAGAGATGGGCTATGTAAAGGTCTCGATTTTGTCGTTCTGAACAAATGTTTGACTTCCACACAAAATTACTTCTTGACTTATTTTAGGTTTAAGGAAGTGTGTAGGTTTAAACTATTGCTTTAAAGGGAAGAGAGGGGGAGGAGGAGAGAGCGCGAGAGATGGGGGGGAGTGGGAGAAAGAGGGAAGGAGGGGGAGGAGGGGAGGAGGTGGAGGGCAGCTGTGTCCGACACACCATACTTACACCTGCAACAGGTAGGCCAGGGGGCGGGACCTGTAGGTGAGACTCATAACATGATAAGGGGGGCAGGTGAAGAAGGGGTGTTGCTGGAGTCAAGGAAGGGAGGGTGTTCCTACGAGCCCCCTGCCAGCGAGACGGGGAGCAGGGAGGAAGTCTGTCCATGGAGCATTTCTGGGTCATTGGGTCGCCTCCAATGAGATTAGATCACCCTCTACAATGTAAAGCAGTTTGAGTACTGGGGGGTTCTCTGTATAAATCCAAGGTGAAACCTCCAGGGGCTAGCCTTCTCTCAGCGGAGAGTCTGCTCTGGGCTGCCTGCGAAAGGTGCTCCTCTGTGGGAAAGAGGAGAGAACAAGAGGCCCCAGAAGAGATCTCCTTATGGTAGTGATGGACAGATCAACTCTCCTTGTTATCTTCCACCTCTTCCTCTTCCTCTTGCTCGGCCTTCTCCCTCCTTTCCTTCTTACAGTCTTACAGTCATTTTCTCCCTTTCCTCCTTCCTCTCCTCCCTCTTTCTCTTCCTCTACCTTCCTCTCCCTCCTTCCCTCTTGGTAAACCTTGTTTAGTCGAGCCAGATTGTGGATAGCTAGCCATGGTTTAGACCACTGTCGCTGTCTGGGTGGGGGGATACAGGACTGGTCCACTGGACTCAGCTCACATGGGGAGAACCTGCTGCTGCTGCCACTCCCCCTCTTACCTGGGATGAGATCACGTTTGGAGGAAACCTGGCACCATCCCTACGGTGAAGCATGGTGGTGGCAGCATCATGCTCCGGGGAGGATTTTCAGGGACAGGGACTGGGAACACGCCCCATTCACATCGACGGGGCTGTAGTGGAGCAGGTCGAGAGTTTCAAGTTCCTTGGTGTCCACATCACCAACAAACTATCATGGTTCAAACACACCAAGACAGTCGGGAAGAGGGCACGACAACGCCTTTTCCACCTCAGGAGACTGAAAAGATTTGGCATTGGTCCCAAGATCCTCAAAAAGTTCTACAGCTGCACCATCGAGAGCTTCCTGACCAGTTGCATCACCGCCTGGTATGGCAACTGCTCGGCATCCGACCGTAAGGCGCTACAGAGGGTAGTGCGTACGGCCCAGTACATCACTGGAGCCAAGCTTCCTGCCATCCAGGACCTATATACTTGGAGGTGTAAGAGGGAGGCCCAAAAATTGACAAAGACTCCAGTCACCCAAGTCATAGACTGTTCTCTCTGCTACCGCACAGCAAGCGGTACCAGAGTGCCAAGTCTAGGTCCAAAAGGCCCCTTAACAGCTTCTATCCCCAATTCATAAGACTGCTGAACAACTAATCAAATGGCCACCTGGACTATTTACATTGACACCTCCCCCCTTTGTTTTTACACTGGTAATAGGAATCTGGATCGGTTTCCTTTTCTTTTTACCTTGCTTTTGTTATTATTATTATTTTTTAAAGTTTTCTTTTTACATTTCGTAAAATGTTATAATTACAAAAACATTTCATTTTAATTTCAATTTAGTAACATACTGTATCATTCAAATAAATATTATTATTTGTCTAATCATATTTTGCCAGCTAACTGGGTGGCAGGCTGCAATCAGTAGCTGTAATTAAGTACAGCAGCCACCAACCATCTAACGTTAATGCCTCGGATAATGAGGTTAGAAGAACAGCTGAATGGTCGGTAGCTAGCTGGCTCAATTACAGGTACTCTTAAGCGTGAAATAACATTGGAAACAACTAACCACAGTTGCTAAAAGTTACCAGTAGCTACCCACTAGCTAGCTAGCTTTGTTGGTCCAAGTGGTGGGTTAGCTAGCACTCGTGCTTCGCCGGGGTCCACCGAATAGAATACTTACCTACAATAATTACCTACAATAACCTACAATAACTACCTAAGTAAACTACCTATAATACCTGACTACAATACCTACATACAATCTAAATACATGGTTTAAGCTTTACTCAACAACATATAAGAAGCCAGCTTATCTCCTGCTAGAGAAAACACAACCTCTCCCGACAACCTCGAGGCAAGAGACCTTTCTCTCTTTCTCGTCATCTTTCAACTTCTTATTCAGTTCCTTATTTTTCTCTTTTTCCTCCATCTTTAAAAATGTGACTTTCTGCTTGAGGTTCATGGCCAGAAAGCCCACTCTTCCCAGGATGGTCTCTGCTCTCTCTGATGAAACCGTCTCCTGAGTGGCGCAGTGGTCTAAGGCACTGCATCGCAGTATGTGTCACTAGAATCCTGGTTCGAATCCACTCTGTCGCAGCCGGCCGCGACCGAGATCATGGCGGCGCACAATTGGCCCAGCGTCGTCCAGGGTAGGGGAGGGAATGGCCGGCAATGTAGCTCAGTTGATAGAGCATGGCGTTTGCAACAGGGTTGTGGGTTCGTTTCCCATGGGGGGGCCAGTATAAAAATATATGTATGTATTCACTAACTGTAAGTCGCTCTGGATAAGAGCGTCTGCTTGCGTATAATGTCCATTGGAGCTCTTGGAATGGGCACGGTCCGCCTCACTCTTCAAACCCTCCCTCGGGCTCACCTCCTCCTTGACGCTCCTCTCTTCACTCTCAATGTCAATGCCTGTCCAATAATCCTAACAGGAAGACATTGACTCTAGATGTAATATTGTTCCAATGTGGCACATTCAATACACATTTGAGTGATCAACATACATTGATGGCCTCATGGGGCACACAATTTAGAGGACAGTAATTGAGGTAACTTGTTTATTTGTATCCCAAACCGATTTTGTAATAGCCATAGATGTTCTTCCTGGGTCCACACCAAACGTAATACAAATGTTAACCCTAGTAAGGGGTGATGTTTTATACTATGAGCATAGATTAGCAGGGTTGGGGTCAATTCAATTTCAATTCCAGTCAATTCAGGAAGTACTTAATTCAATGCTTTGAATTGAAATGGAACAGACCCCCAACCCTGTAGAGTAGAAGTGTAAAATAGGACACCTACCTTTGCCTTTTTCAGCGTCCAGGGCCTGGGTTCCTCATCCTCTGACCTGCATATGGAGGCTCTCACTCTAACAGGCGTCTTAGTGGCCATGCAGAGCAGAGGGGTTGCCAGAGTTAAGTTAGCATCTGGGACCAGCTGGTGAGCATGAGGGCAGCGATCCACCTCTTCACTAGTGCCCTTCCCTTTCTGCTCTGGCTGCTTGTGGTCCTTGTCATGGATGCATGCCAGGCTTGGAGGAAGTGCTAGGACAGGGCTTTTATCACTCATCAGTTCCTCTCTCTTGACAGTGGATGCAACTGCACTTGCCTCTGTGTTAACTGAGCACTATGTGGTGTCCTCAACTGTCTCCTCTGGCTGCTTGTGGTCATTGTTGTTGTGAATGCATTGCAGACCTGGAGGACTTTTATCATCCCAGGTGTAAATAGCAACAGTTGCCTCTGTGTCGACTGAGCACTTTGTAGTGCACTCAACTGTCTTCCATAGCGGTTTGTGGTCATTGTTGTGGGTGCAGGTCAGGATTAGAGGCAGTGTTGCAGGTGCAGGAGGACTTTTATCAGCCAAACACTCCTCCGTGTGGACAGTGGACACAGAAACGGCTGCTTCCCTGGCAACTGGACACTTGTTGGTGTCCTCTACTGCCTCCCCTGGCAGAGTGTGGACAGTGGAGACGGAAACGGCCGCTTCCCTGGACACTTGACTCTTGGTGGTGTCCTCTACTGCCTCCTCTGGCTGCTTGTGGCCATTGTCTAGAATGTGTGGCAACTTTGAAGGCAGCATTGGAGCCGGGCTTTTATCACCCAACAGGTTCTCTCCCTGGACAATGGATGTGCCTGCAGTGATCGCTGTGGTAACGGAGGACTCGGTGGCATCCTCTTTTGTCTACTCTGTCAGTTTGTGGTCAGAGTCTCGGATACATGGCGAGCTTGGAGGCAGTGCTGCAGGGTCAGGAGGGCTTTGATCAGCTGCCATGTCCTCTTTGAGGTGAGTGGACACATCATTGTTTGTTTCACTGATAACTGGACACTTGGTGGTGTCCTCTACTGCCTCCCCTGGCAGTTTGTAGTCAACTTCAAAGACAAGTGGCAGACTTGGAGGCAGCATTGGGACAGGGCATTTAGCTGCTGATCTGTACACTCCAAAATCAACAGTAGCTGTGCCTGCAGTGGTCTCTGTAGCAACTGAGACCTCATAGGTATCCTCTACTGTCTGCTCTGATGGCATGAAGTCATCGTCAAAGACTGTTGGCAGGCATGTAGGCAGCACTGAAGGAAGACTTCTAGCTGCCCATCGATTCTCTCCCTTGACAGTGGCTGTGGTAGCAGTGGTCTCTGTGGCAACTGGGCACTCTGTGGCTGAAACAGCAGGCTTAGAGGTTTCGAGGAAATTGAATGAATTGCCAATGAACCGCTGAGCCAGGGGTGGGAGGGAGTAATGATAGAATCTGTCCTCTTCCTCAACATTAGATATTGCCACTGGAGCAACTGAGACCTCAGTGGTGCCCTCTACTGCCTGATGTGGCTGCATGGAGTCTTCGTCAAAGAAGTGTGGCAGGTATCGATGCAGCATTGAGGAAAGATGTATATCTGTCCATAGGTCCTCTCGTATACCTGTAGATACATCTGCAGTGGCCTCTGTGGCAACTGGGCATTCAGCAGACTGGCAGGTTTCAGGGACAAAGTATGAAAATACAATGAACCGCTGTGCATCCTGAGCGCGTATGGCAAATGGAGAGGGGGGATGCAACATGGTAGGTATAGGCCTCTGATTGGTGAAAGCCAGTGGTGGGAGGGAGTCAATACAGGGAGCCATGAACTCAGTGAGAGGACAGTTGCTCACATCTCACACATTCTGCGTGAGAAAAGAAACAGACATGATGAAAGTGATCACATTCAGTACATACATACATACATACTGTATGAGTCAGCACTACTTACTTATACATCACATATATATATATATATATATATATATATATAAAAGTGTCCTCTAAGATGCTCTGCACCAGTCTGTCCCAACCCTTGGTCCCCTAGCCAATGGGCCAGCTAAGTGTAAAAATACATGCCCCACACCCAGCATAACATTTGACATTTTAGCCATTTATCAGACGCTTTTATCCAGAACGACTTATAGTTAGTTAGTGCATTCAACTTAAGGTAGCTAGGTGAGACAACCACATAATCCTGATATGAGCGTCTATGATAGAACGGTTGTTTATTTTTTATGACCAGACAACCATAAGAACTGAGGACATAAATTCACTGAAACAGACAGACACGATACAACACATTTAGACAAGAACAGTTATAAGCATTGCCATGGTGTAGCCTAATACAAAAAGAAATAAGGACAAAACATTGTTAGCTTACATTCCATGGCATATGGAACATTTTGCCCTTACAATAACTTATATTTGCTTTAATTAATATTGTTAAACAGAACTCTTGTCGACTTTGTCAAAGTTGGTCTTGTTACCTCCTCAATCAGTCTTGGCATTTTCCTCGACTTGAACCAAATCCTCTTCATCTTCTTCTCCTGATCCTTCTGGATCTGCAAAACCAGAGCCAACCTGGCTCCCAGCTCCATCACGTAGTCTGTCTAGATCGCCCTTTCCTCCAACCGACACTCACCCCTCCTCTGTGTCAGCGTTGAACCCTCCATGTCTTCCTCTTAGCTAACAATAACTCTGGAAAATACACAACGTTGTAGTAAGTGGGTGTTGCTAACCAAATAATAATGCATCTCTTTACAATGTGCACACGTTTTCTTCCCAGCTACTTACAATTAATCAAGTGAGAATCCTGATCCAGATATGTTTAGGCAATAGGCCTATCTGAATTACTAGTAAAAAGTTGGCTACTGGAAAAGCGACCAAGTTCAAATGAATCGATTTTGGCTGTTCTTATCATTTCGTGAACAATATCCTTCATGACATCATCATTGTGATGCAAGGCGTTGCCATGGCAGATGAAAAAGCACAACACAGACTTTAAAAAGCAAACTTCAGGGTCTTTCTGTACCTTACTATTGAGCCTTATTCAACCCCTCATGTAGCTCTACTCCATATTGGGCCTGGTTCTCACAAACCACACTAATCACTTCCATCATATCATTGAAAACACTGTGTTTTGGGTAGAAAATGACTCTATATCCATGCAGGACCTAACTTGTACAGTTTCATCTATTTTAAAAACCAAGGAGGTAAAAATGCCAGTCTTCTCTTTGAGTGCCCTTGAGTGCACCTCAATTTAAAGAGGTCTATCAATTCAACCATTTGAAATGGATGTCCATTCAATTAAGAACATATTATTCTTATTAGAAATGAATCAGCTACAAATTAGGTAGGCATACTTGTTTTTTTACACAACCTACTCTTTTGGTACATATTTATTGAGATAATTGATTACAACATATGTTGGTGATTAACACAGAGAGAGGTTTTTTTTCTGTCATCAATAGAATGCATTAGCCATTAGGCTGGCTCACTACAATTGTAACATGACATCTCAGGTGTCAGGATGAAGCATTTTCTCACAAAAAGAGGACTCAAGCAAACTATCTCTCTTCAACAGTTTCACTAGTCATGTTAGGTCTACTTAAAATGTCACATTCATACACAAGTAATTTGAAAATAAGTTATACTACTGAAACACATTCACAATAAGTTATATTACAACCTACCTCTGAAGTAAGCAGTGTGTTCTCTCACTAATGAAATAGGACATTAATAATTTGTCAGTGGTTAGTTGAATCAGTCTCTTTGCACTGTTCAGTTTGTCTGTGCAACAGGTAACCTTCCAGAATCGGAATCTTGTGATGTCACAATGGAGTCCCCATTGCCATGGTTACCCACAGCAGCTTTCATGTGTTATCAAATGCTGGCACAATTTAGTTTATTTATTTTAGATTTTTTGTACCTATGCAGCACAGTCATACCTAATATATACAATGAATCCATATAACCTAATTTTTTATTAAAATAAAATGCTGTAACTCATGTAAAATGGTTGACCATTCAAACGACATGTGTTTTGCCTAATTAAAAGTCTATATGTTTTAGATATCATAAATAGCAGCCAGGCTTACTTAGGTTGTTTGTTCGATCTCAGCCTACCACTAATGCCAATATTTTTTTCATCATCATCATCATCATCAATGAAATACATAGGCTACCTTACTACAGTAAAACAAGTCTTCCATAGTCTATGTCACCTCAGTAACAAAGTTCCAAAAAAGAAATGAGGGTTCAAGAAAACATCTCTCTTCAATGGCCTCAGCTATTAGCCATATGATCAACAAGGTCAACTGCAGCACTAAAATCAAGAAGCAGCTCATCCACAAGTTTATCTTGGTCAAGTGATCTGAGCCATTGATCGATTAAATCAACGAGAGCTGTTGCAGTCGAGTGATCCTTACGGTATCTTTACGGTACGCATGCTCATAGAGGGATAAAATTAGCTGGATGTGTAATTATATAGGCACAAAAAATGTAATTGAAGAGTAGGTGTCATTGATGTTTAGCATTTAAGTTTAATAAATAATTAAATAAAGAAATCAATATCAGCTGACTATAGAAAAGTATTGTTTAAAATTATGTTTGAACATTTTCTTATCCGTGTCTTTCCAGTTGATATAACCAAACAGACAACCTTTGTTGCTCAAGAGCGTCACACATTCCTCCATTCATTCTCTATCATATTCCCCTCCATCAAATTCCTCTATCATATTCCCTCCATCATATTCTCTCTATTATATTTCTCTCCATCATATTCCACTCCATCATAATACTCGCTATCATATTCCCTCTATCATATTCCTCTTTATTTTTACAGGGAATCCCAATTGAGACCAGTGTCTCTTTTTCAATGGTGCCCTGTGTTATATCAATTAACAATCCAAACAGCTTAAACAGATAAAATTACATACAGAGTAGAAAATATATAGAGCAAAATTATTAGACTTGAACACATACATTTCACAATGAACAGGTCTTGTATTTAACCAGTTGAGCTGACAACCATTTTGCACTGTTTCACTAGGGCTTTAGTCATCAATCTAGCAAGAGGGAAATATTTTATTAATGTAGTGGTGTCCCTCCCCCCAGGAAGCTACGACCTTTAGCTTTCACCTGGAATTGTTCATTTATGTCTGAGAAAAAAAACACTTTCCAAACCATATGATCTAGTACACAAGAAAAGTATAATACAACCTTCTTTACTACTTTGCCAAACATTTCATGACATTAGTGAGAGTCAAAATCTGTAAAATTTGTGAATGTCTAAATTAACATTTGGGCAATTTGACCAGTGTACATCACTCCTATAGACAATGAGAGATGGGCTATGTAAAGGTCTCGATTTTGTCGTTCTGAACAAATGTTTGACTTCCACACAAAATTACTTCTTGACTTATTTTAGGTTTAAGGTTGTGTGTAGGTTTAAACTATTGCTTTAAAGGGAAGAGAGGGGGAGGAGGAGAGAGCGCGAGAGATGGGGGGGAGTGGGAGAAAGAGGGAAGGAGGGGGGGGAGGAGGTGGAGGGCAGCTGTGTCCGACACACCATACTTACACCTGCAACAGGTAGGCCAGGGGGCGGGACCTGTAGGTGAGACTCATAACATGATAAGGGGGGCAGGTGAAGAAGGGGTGTTGCTGGAGTCAAGGAAGGGAGGGTGTTCCTACGAGCCCCCTGCCAGCGAGACGGGGAGCAGGGAGGAAGTCTGTCCATGGAGCATTTCTGGGTCATTGGGTCGCCTCCAATGAGATTAGATCACCCTCTACAATGTAAAGCAGTTTGAGTACTGGGGGTTCTCTGTATAAATCCAAGGTGAAACCTCCAGGGGCTAGCCTTCTCTCAGCGGAGAGTCTGCTCTGGGCTGCCTGCGAAAGGTGCTCCTCTGTGGGAAAGAGGAGAGAACAAGAGGCCCCAGAAGAGATCTCCTTATGGTAGTGATGGACAGATCAACTCTCCTTGTTATCTTCCACCTCTTCCTCTTCCTCTTGCTCGGCCTTCTCCCTCCTTTCCTTCTTACAGTCTTACAGTCCTTCTTACAGTCATTTTCTCCCTTTCCTCCTTCCTCTCCTCCCTCTTTCTCTTCCTCTACCTTCCTCTCCCTCCTTCCCTCTTGGTAAACCTTGTTTAGTCGAGCCAGATTGTGGATAGCTAGCCATGGTTTAGACCACTGTCGCTGTCTGGGTGGGGGGATACAGGACTGGTCCACTGGACTCAGCTCACATGGGGAGAACCTGCTGCTGCTGCCACTCCCCCTCTTACCTGGGATGAGATCACGTTTGGAGGAAACCTGGCACCATCCCTACGGTGAAGCATGGTGGTGGCAGCATCATGCTCCGGGGAGGATTTTCAGGGACAGGGACTGGGAACACGCCCCATTCACATCGACGGGGCTGTAGTGGAGCAGGTCGAGAGTTTCAAGTTCCTTGGTGTCCACATCACCAACAAACTATCATGGTTCAAACACACCAAGACAGTCGTGAAGAGGGCACGACAACGCCTTTTCCACCACAGGAGACTGAAAAGATTTGGCATTGGTCCCAAGATCCTCAAAAAGTTCTACAGCTGCACCATCGAGAGCTTCCTGACCAGTTGCATCACCGCCTGGTATGGCAACTGCTCGGCATCCGACCGTAAGGCGCTACAGAGGGTAGTGCGTACGGCCCAGTACATCACTGGAGCCAAGCTTCCTGCCATCCAGGACCTATATACTTGGAGGTGTAAGAGGGAGGCCCAAAAAATTGACAAAGACTCCAGTCACCCAAGTCATAGACTGTTCTCTCTGCTACCGCACAGCAAGCGGTACCAGAGTGCCAAGTCTAGGTCCAAAAGGCCCCTTAACAGCTTCTATCCCCAATTCATAAGACTGCTGAACAATTAATCAAATGGCCACCCGGACTATTTACATTGACACCTCCCCCCTTTGTTTTTACACTGGTAATAGGAATCTGGATCGGTTTCCTTTTCTTTTTACCTTGCTTTTGTTATTATTATTATTTTTTTAAAGTTTTCTTTTTACATTTCGTAAAATGTTATAATTACAAAAACATTTCATTTTAATTTCAATTTAGTAACATACTGTATCATTCAAATAAATATTATTATTTGTCTAATCATATTTTGCCAGCTAACTGGGTGGCAGGCTGCAATCAGTAGCTGTAATTAAGTACAGCAGCCACCAACCATCTAACGTTAATGCCTCGGATAATGAGGTTAGAAGAACAGCTGAATGGTCGGTAGCTAGCTGGCTCAATTACAGGTACTCTTAAGCGTGAAATAACATTGGAAACAACTAACCACAGTTGCTAAAAGTTACCAGTAGCTACCCACTAGCTAGCTAGCTTTGTTGGTCCAAGTGGTGGGTTAGCTAGCACTCGTGCTTCGCCGGGGTCCACCGAATAGAATACTTACCTACAATAATTACCTACAATAACCTACAATAACTACCTAAGTAAACTACCTATAATACCTGACTACAATACCTACATACAATCTAAATACATGGTTTAAGCTTTACTCAACAACATATAAGAAGCCAGCTTATCTCCTGCTAGAGAAAACACAACCTCTCCCGACAACCTCGAGGCAAGAGACCTTTCTCTCTTTCTCGTCATCTTTCAACTTCTTATTCAGTTCCTTATTTTTCTCTTTTTCCTCCATCTTTAAAAATGTGACTTTCTGCTTGAGGTTCATGGCCAGAAAGCCCACTCTTCCCAGGATGGTCTCTGCTCTCTCTGATGAAACCGTCCCATTGGAGCTCTTGGAATGGGCACGGTCCGCCTCACTCTTCAAACCCTCCCTCGGGCTCACCTCCTCCTTGACGCTCCTCTCTTCACTCTCAATGTCAATGCCTGTCCAATAATCCTAACAGGAAGACATTGACTCTAGATGTAATATTGTTCCAATGTGGCACATTCAATACACATTTGAGTGATCAACATACATTGATGGCCTCATGGGGCACACAATTTAGAGGACAGTAATTGAGGTAACTTGTTTATTTGTATCCCAAACTGATTTTGTAATAGCCATAGATGTTCTTCCTGGGTCCACACCAAACGTAATACAAATGTTAACCCTAGTAAGGGGTGATGTTTTATACTATGAGCATAGATTAGCAGGGTTGGGGTCAATTCAATTTCAATTCCAGTCAATTCAGGAAGTACTTAATTCAATGCTTTGAATTGAAATGGAACAGACCCCCAACCCTGTAGAGTAGAAGTGTAAAATAGGACACCTACCTTTGCCTTTTTCAGCGTCCAGGGCCTGGGTTCCTCATCCTCTGACCTGCATATGGAGGCTCTCACTCTAACAGGCGTCTTAGTGGCCATGCAGAGCAGAGGGGTTGCCAGAGTTAAGTTAGCATCTGGGACCAGCTGGTGAGCATGAGGGCAGCGATCCACCTCTTCACTAGTGCCCTTCCCTTTCTGCTCTGGCTGCTTGTGGTCCTTGTCATGGATGCATGCCAGGCTTGGAGGAAGTGCTAGGACAGGGCTTTTATCACTCATCAGTTCCTCTCTCTTGACAGTGGATGCAACTGCACTTGCCTCTGTGTTAACTGAGCACTATGTGGTGTCCTCAACTGTCTCCTCTGGCTGCTTGTGGTCATTGTTGTTGTGAATGCATTGCAGACCTGGAGGACTTTTATCATCCCAGGTGTAAATAGCAACAGTTGCCTCTGTGTCGACTGAGCACTTTGTAGTGCACTCAACTGTCTTCCATAGCGGTTTGTGGTCATTGTTGTGGGTGCAGGTCAGGATTAGAGGCAGTGTTGCAGGTGCAGGAGGACTTTTATCAGCCAAACACTCCTCCGTGTGGACAGTGGACACAGAAACGGCTGCTTCCCTGGCAACTGGACACTTGTTGGTGTCCTCTACTGCCTCCCCTGGCAGAGTGTGGACAGTGGAGACGGAAACGGCCGCTTCCCTGGACACTTGACTCTTGGTGGTGTCCTCTACTGCCTCCTCTGGCTGCTTGTGGCCATTGTCTAGAATGTGTGGCAACTTTGAAGGCAGCATTGGAGCCGGGCTTTTATCACCCAACAGGTTCTCTCCCTGGACAATGGATGTGCCTGCAGTGATCGCTGTGGTAACGGAGGACTCGGTGGCATCCTCTTTTGTCTCCTCTGTCAGTTTGTGGTCAGAGTCTCGGATACATGGCGAGCTTGGAGGCAGTGCTGCAGGGTCAGGAGGGCTTTGATCAGCTGCCATGTCCTCTTTGAGGTGAGTGGACACATCATTGTTTGTTTCACTGATAACTGGACACTTGGTGGTGTCCTCTACTGCCTCCCCTGGCAGTTTGTAGTCAACTTCAAAGACAAGTGGCAGACTTGGAGGCAGCATTGGGACCGGGCATTTAGCTGCTGATCTGTACACTCCAAAATCAACAGTAGCTGTGCCTGCAGTGGTCTCTGTAGCAACTGAGACCTCATAGGTATCCTCTACTGTCTGCTCTGATGGCATGAAGTCATCGTCAAAGACTGTTGGCAGGCATGTAGGCAGCACTGAAGGAAGACTTCTAGCTGCCCATCGATTCTCTCCCTTGACAGTGGCTGTGGTAGCAGTGGTCTCTGTGGCAACTGGGCACTCTGTGGCTGAAACAGCAGGCTTAGAGGTTTCGAGGAAATTGAATGAATTGCCAATGAACCGCTGAGCCAGGGGTGGGAGGGAGTAATGATAGAATCTGTCCTCTTCCTCAACATTAGATATTGCCACTGGAGCAACTGAGACCTCAGTGGTGCCCTCTACTGCCTGATGTGGCTGCATGGAGTCTTCGTCAAAGAAGTGTGGCAGGTATCGATGCAGCATTGAGGAAAGATGTATATCTGTCCATAGGTCCTCTCGTATACCTGTAGATACATCTGCAGTGGCCTCTGTGGCAACTGGGCATTCAGCAGACTGGCAGGTTTCAGGGACAAAGTATGAAAATACAATGAACCGCTGTGCATCCTGAGCGCGTATGGCAAATGGAGAGGGGGGATGCAACATGGTAGGTATAGGCCTCTGATTGGTGAAAGCCAGTGGTGGGAGGGAGTCAATACAGGGAGCCATGAACTCAGTGAGAGGACAGTTGCTCACATCTCACACATTCTGCGTGAGAAAAGAAACAGACATGATGAAAGTGATCACATTCAGTACATACATACATACTGTATGAGTCAGCACTACTTACTTATACATCACATATATATATATATATATAGTGTCCTCTAAGATGCTCTGCACCAGTCTGTCCCAACCCTTGGTCCCCTAGCCAATGGGCCAGCTAAGTGTAAAAATACATGCCCCACACCCAGCATAACATTTGACATTTTAGCCATTTATCAGACGCTTTTATCCAGAACGACTTATAGTTAGTTAGTGCATTCAACTTAAGGTAGCTAGGTGAGACAACCACATAATCCTGATATGAGCGTCTATGATAGAACGGTTGTTTATTTTTTATGACCAGACAACCATAAGAACTGAGGACATAAATTCACTGAAACAGACAGACACGATACAACACATTTAGACAAGAACAGTTATAAGCATTGCCATGGTGTAGCCTAATACAAAAAGAAATAAGGACAAAACATTGTTAGCTTACATTCCATGGCATATGGAACATTTTGCCCTTACAATAACTTATATTTGCTTTAATTAATATTGTTAAACAGAACTCTTGTCGACTTTGTCAAAGTTGGTCTTGTTACCTCCTCAATCAGTCTTGGCATTTTCCTCGACTTGAACCAAATCCTCTTCATCTTCTTCTCCTGATCCTTCTGGATCTGCAAAACCAGAGCCAACCTGGCTCCCAGCTCCATCACGTAGTCTGTCTAGATCGCCCTTTCCTCCAACCGACACTCACCCCTCCTCTGTGTCAGCGTTGAACCCTCCATGTCTTCCTCTTAGCTAACAATAACTCTGGAAAATACACAACGTTGTAGTAAGTGGGTGTTGCTAACCAAATAATAATGCATCTCTTTACAATGTGCACACGTTTTCTTCCCAGCTACTTACAATTAATCAAGTGAGAATCCTGATCCAGATATGTTTAGGCAATAGGCCTATCTGAATTACTAGTAAAAAGTTGGCTACTGGAAAAGCGACCAAGTTCAAATGAATCGATTTTGGCTGTTCTTATCATTTCGTGAACAATATCCTTCATGACATCATCATTGTGATGCAAGGCGTTGCCATGGCAGATGAAAAAGCACAACACAGACTTTAAAAAGCAAACTTCAGGGTCTTTCTGTACCTTACTATTGAGCCTTATTCAACCCCTCATGTAGCTCTACTCCATATTGGGCCTGGTTCTCACAAACCACACTAATCACTTCCATCATATCATTGAAAACACTGTGTTTTGGGTAGAAAATGACTCTATATCCATGCAGGACCTAACTTGTACAGTTTCATCTATTTTAAAAACCAAGGAGGTAAAAATGCCAGTCTTCTCTTTGAGTGCCCTTGAGTGCACCTCAATTTAAAGAGGTCTATCAATTCAACCATTTGAAATGGATGTCCATTCAATTAAGAACATATTATTCTTATTAGAAATGAATCAGCTACAAATTAGGTAGGCGTACTTGTTTTTTTTACACAACCTACTCTTTTGGTACATATTTATTGAGATAATTGATTACAACATATGTTGGTGATTAACACAGAGAGAGGTTTTTTTCTGTCATCAATAGAATGCATTAGCCATTAGGCTGGCTCACTACAATTGTAACATTACATTTACATTTTACATTTTAGTCATTTAGCAGACGCTCTTATCCAGAGCGACTTTACAGGAGCAATTAGGGTTAAGTGCCTTGCTCAAGGGCACATTTACCCCATTTAGCAGACGCTCTTATCCAGAGTGACTTACAAATTGGTGCATTCACCCCTATAGCTAGTGGGATAACCACTTTACAATTTTATTTTTTATTTTTGGGTGGGTTGGGGTACGGGGGGTAGAAGGATTACATTATCCTATCCCAGGTATTCCTTAAAGAGGTGGGGTTTCAAATGTCTCCGGAAGGTGGTGAGTGACTCCGCTGTCCTGGCGTCGTGAGGGAGCTTGTTCCACCATTGGGGTGCCAGAGCAGCGAACAGTTTTGACTGGGCTGAGCGGGAGCTATGCTTCCGCAGAGGAAGGGAGCCAGCAGGCCAGAGGTGGATGAACGCAATGCCCTCGTTTGGGTGTAGGGACTGATCAGAGCCTGAAGGTACGGCGGTGCCGTTCCCTCACTGCTCCATAAGCAAGCACCATGGTCTTGTAACGGATGCGAGCTTCAACTGGAAGCCAGTGGAGTGTGCGGAGGAGGGGGTGACGTGAGAGAACTTGGGAAGGTTGAACACCAGACGGGCGGCGGCATTCTGGATGAGTTGTAGGGGTTTAATGGCACAGGCAGGGGAGCCCAGCCAACAGCGAGTTGCAGTAATCCAGACGGGAGATGACAAGTGCCTGGATTAGGACCTGTGCCGCTTCCTGTGTAAGGCAGGGTCGTACTCTCCGAATGTTGTAGAGCGTGGATCTGCAGGATCGGGTCACCGCCTTGATGTTAGCGGAGAACGACAGGGTGTTGTCCAGGGTCACGCCAAGGCTCTTCGCACTCTGGGAGGAGGACACAACGGAGTTCTCAATCGTGATGGCGAGGTCATGGAACGGGCAGTCCTTCCCGGGAGGAAGAGCAGCTCCGTCTTGCCAGGGTTCAGCTTGAGGTGGTGATCCGACATCCATACTGATATGTCTGCCAGACATGCAGAGATGCGATTCGCCACCTGGTTATCAGAAGGGGGAAAGGAGAAGATTAGTTGTGTATCGTCAGCGTAGCAATGATAGGAGAGGCCATGTGAGGATATGACAGAGCCAAGTGACTTGGTGTATAGGGAGAATAGGAGAGGGCCTAGAACTGAGCCCTGGGGGACACCAGTGGTGAGAGCACGTGGTGCGGAGACAGCTTCTCGCCACGCCACTTGGTAGGAGCGACCGGTCAGGTAGGACGCAATCCAGGAGTGAGCCGCGCCGGAGATGCCCAGCTCGGAGAGGGTGGAGAGGAGGATCTGATGGTTCACAGTATCAAAGGCAGCAGACAGGTCTAGAAGGACAAGAGCAGAGGAGAGAGAGTTAGCTTTAGCAGTGCGGAGAGCCTCCGTGACACAGAGAAGAGCAGTCTCAGTTGAATGACCAGTCCTGAAACCTGACTGGTTTGGATCAAGAAGGTCATTCTGAGAGAGATAGCAAGAGAGTTGGCTAAAGACGGCACGCTCAATAGTTTTGGAAAGAAAAGAAAGAAGGGATACTGGTCTGTAGTTGTTGACGTCAGTGGGATCGAGTGTTGGTTTTTTTGAGAAGGGGTGCAACTCTCGCTCTCTTGAAGACGGAAGGGACATAGCCAGCGGTCAAGGATGAGTTGATCAGCGAGGTGAGGTAGGGGAGAAGGTCACCGGAGATGGTCTGGAGAAGAGAGGAGGGGATGGGGTCAAGCGGGCAGGTTGTTGGGCGGCCTGCAGTCACAAGTCGCAGGATTTTATCTGGAGAGAGAGGGGAGAAAGAAGTCAAAGCATAGGGTAGGGCAGTGTGAGTAGGACCAGCAGTGTCATTAGACTTAACAAACGAGGATCGGATGTCGTCAACCTTCTTTTCAAAGTGGTTGACGAAGTCATCCACCGAGAGAGAGGAGGGGGGGAGGGGGGGGGGATTCAGCAGGGAGGAGAATGTGGCAAAGAGCTTCCTAGGGTTAGAGGCAGATGCTTGGAATTTAGAGTGGTAGAAAGTGCCTTAGCAGCAGAAACAGATGAAGAAAATGTAGAGAGGAGGGAGTGAAAAGATGCCAGGTCGGCAGGGAGTTTAGTTTTCTTCCATTTCCGCTCCGCTGCCCGGAGCTCTGTTCTGTGAGCTCGCAATGAGTCATCAAGCCACGGAGCTGGAGGGGAGGACCGAGCCGGCCGGGAGGATAGGGGACACAGAGAGTCAAAGGATGCAGAAAGGGAGGAGAGGAGGGTTGAGGAGGCAGAATCAGGAGATTGGAGGGAGAAGGATTGAGCAGAGGGAAGTGATGATAGGATGGAAGAGGAGAGAGTAGTGGGAGAGAGAGAGCGAAGGTTGCGGCGGCGCATTACCATCTGTGTAGGGGCAGAGTGAGTAGTGTTGGAGGAGAGCGAGAGAGAAAAGGACACAAAGTAGTGGTCGGAGACATGGAGGGGAGTTGCAGTGAGATTAGTAGAAGAGCAGCATCTAGTAAAGATGAGGTCAAGCGTATTGCCTGCCTTGTGAGTAGGGAGGGACGGTGAGAGGGTGAGGTCAAAAGAGGAGAGGAGTGGAAAGAAGGAGGCAGAGAGAAATGAGTCAAATGTAGACGTAGGGAGGTTGAAATCCCCCAAAACTGTGAGGGGTGAGCCATCCTCAGGAAAGGAGCTTATCAAGGCGTCAAGCTCATTGATGAACTCTCCAAGGGAACCTGGAGGGCGATAGATGACAAGGATATTAAGCTTAGATGGGCTAGTGACTGTGACAGCATGGAATTCAAATGAGGAGATAGACAGATGGGTTAGGGGAAAAATTGAGAATGTCCACTTGGGAGAGATGAGGATTCCTGTGCCACCACCCCTCTGACCAGATGCTCTCGGGGTATGCGAGAACACATGGTCAGACGAGGAGAGAGCAGTAGGAGTAGCAGTGTTTTCAGTGGTAATCCATGTTTCCGTCAGCGCCAGGAAGTCGAGGGAATGGAGGTTAGCATAGGCTGGGATGAAGTCAGCTTTGTTGGCAGCAGAACGGCAGTTCCAGAGGCTGCCTGAGACCTGGAACTCCAGGTGTGGGGTGCGTGCAGGGACCACCAGGTTAGAGAGCAGCAGCCACGCGGTGTGAGGCGTTTGTGTGGCCTGTGCGGAGAGGAGAGAACAGGGATAGGCAGAGGCATAGTTGACAGGCTGTAGCAAATGGCTACAATAATGCAGAGGAGATCGGAATGAAATGAATTAAACATCAGGAAAAGGAGTGAGTAGGGCCTCCCTCGCCAAAACTTACACCTCAGAAACTATAATTGTTTCACTGAACCATCCAGATAAAAACTCTCCCAACTTCCACTTTTAGAAATTAGAATTGTTGTGAACTACAGCAGTTCAATGTTTCAAGGAATAGACTCAACTTGCTTTGTTCAGCTAGCTAAATATGACACCATGGCTGACTAGCATGCTAGCATCCAATAACACACAGTTTAGCACCAATGGCACCATTGCTGACTAGCATGCTAGCATCCAATAACACACAGTTTAGCACAAATGGCACCATGGCTGACCAGCATGCTAGCATCCAATAACACACAGTTTAGCACCAATACTTGGTTACAACAAACTAACAGTAGTGAGCTAACACACTAAACAGATAATTTGTGTGTTAACTAATTACGTTGGCTAGCTAGCACAAATATATTGTATTTAGCAGCTACAGTACAGTTGGCTGGTCATGTTGGCTAACTAGCAATGGCTACTGTGTTGACTTTGTTTGGAAAACGCTAGCTAGCTACGTGCTACCTACAATAGCCACCCACAACAGCCCACGGTGCCTAGCTATGACGCTTTAGCAACAAGCATGCTAGCATCCAATAACACACAGTTTAGCACCAATACTTGGTAACAACAAACGACCGATAGTGTTTTAACACGCTAAACAGATAATTCGTGTCTGTGTCTAGTTCCTATCATAACGCAGCAATAATTAAACGTTGGCTAGCTAGTACAAATATATTGTATTTAGCTGCTGCGGTACAGTTAGCTAGTCGTGATTGGCTACTGTGTTGACTTTGTATGAGACACGGCTAGCTAGCTGGCTAGCTTCGTGCTAATCCCCGGCATAGCCGAATATAATGCTAACCTACAATAACTATCCACAACAGCC
>NW_025537118.1:27500-37500 GCF_020615455.1 Coregonus clupeaformis | reverse complement strand
CAGTTACACACAATCTTATAGCAACACTATTGTGATGACACAAACCACTGTCTGTTTCTTTGCGATCCAACTCCCTCGTTGACAATCACTGCCGTACTACTGCACTCTCAGCTGATGTTTCAGGCCTCACTGGAACACTGTCACTGACTAGGGCTGTCTCACTATCATTTTCTTCACTTTGGCCTCCCTCTTGTTCTCTTTCTGATTCCTGCATGGGTGTCCTTGAAGTTAACACAATTGAAATGATGGTCATACTCGCTATTTGTGTGCACAACAATAAGAGAGACATATTCCCAAAGAAAATAAATTATGCTACCCTTGCATTGCTTTTAAGAAGTACATACCCATTGCAGCTCAATCTGTGCAGCTTCATCTCTGAAAAGGGAACTTCCTTCTGACAAGTGATGCAGGGGATGACTGGACTAGAGGCAGGACGTGAGCTCTCCTAACAACAACAACAAATGGCTTTTAATTAATGATTAAAAGTCACCAGTAATCTTTGTTTTGATTATGTATTAAACTAAGTCTCTGTAAATGTATGTACACAATCTAAGGGTAGATCCTGTTGAAGTGGACGTATGTAGATTGTAGCCTGTCCAATCATCGTCGATGGATCTTTCAGATAGGCAAGGGTGTATCCAGTGCTGGGACACTGAAGCAACGCAAGATTTCGACTGCAGTAGATCCTACAAGTTTTAGAAATTCAAAGCCTCCCCCCTTGTTGGAGCTTCGGAAACACTTCCATCAGTTTATTTGTTATAACCATGGGATCGTGGTCATTCCCTGGAGAAAAAAACAAAACAAAATCATAACTCACCTCACCTTAAATTAAGCAAATAAGCCTGTGATAACTATTATTGACACTATGAACACCAATTAAGTTTGAGTCACTATAAAAAGAAATGCAAATAATTTCAACAAGCCACAGACAGTACAAACTTTTTTACTTTTGGTAAATGCCTAGTTTCGCACTGACCTGAAAATGTTACTTTTTGCTCTCCAAGTCCTGAAGTAAGAAGTTCAGCTTTAAACAGTACGCTTGGAATTTTATCCGCATTGTGGTCAGCCAAACAACAGACAGTGTGTGTGTAGCTTCTTCGGCTAACTTGGACTTGTGCTGGTCGTCTCGTCATATTCCTTCTGGCTCCAATGTTATATGGCGCAAAGAGCCTTGCTACCTCCGCTGCAACACAGAAAAACGTAACAGCTCAATGGTCACCAGTCAGCTAAAACAGCCTCTACTTCTATCTTGGGATGCTCAAGCCAGCTAACACCATTTAGCCGATTAGCGAACTAGCTAGGTTTATGCTTCCCCCATTAACAATAAACGTGTCACGCACGAAGCATCATAATACCGCATGCAAATACATGTTCGAGTCGATCTAATTTAACCTACACGTGTGTCCCGAATCATTAAATAGTAGCACACCTGGCTAACATGAAATTACTTAGCTTACCTTGGACAGGTGTACGTGATTGAGCGGCCGGGTATCTGCTGTGACTGAGCTGCCGGAGTCACCGGTGCCGCGGGAGCCGTTGGACTTCTGCTCAGAGCTTCCTCAATCAAATTCGCTGCTTCTCTCAGCAGCTCCGGGCAACTTTTTAGACATTTTGTCCTGCACCTCACACAGCGTCTCAACATTGGGGCTAGCAGGACCGAGTCTTCTCTTGATTTTTAGCCGTTGCAATGAAAGTTCTGTTTAACCGTGAACTAAACCAACGTAGAGGTGAATAGCGCCACCCAGTGTATTGGAATGTGTTCAGTAGCTCTGCATCAATCCATTATCCGGAATTGATTTGTCTTGGCTTGATGCAGAGGGTAACCAATCAGGCGTTAGGTTCCGCCTACCAACTTTTGATGGGTCAGTTTGACAGTTTTAAGTAATTCAGAAGCACTCCAACGCAGGACCATGAAATGTAAATGTAAATAGTGAAATTATTATATATGTATTTTACATAAAATGAATCGGTATTTGAATTAATTAATGACACATTTAATAACACATTTATGTATTTAATTCTAATTTTAATTAATTAATGACACATTTAAGTAATTATTTAATGGTGTATTTATTTATTTAATTGTGGCACTTTTAGTCCTCCATACTTTGAAGGCAAGCAGTGAAATGTCATACCAATGTTTGGTCAAGATTCATTCCTAAAATGTCTGAAGGGTTGTGATAGCTGTAGCAAGTCTGAATGGAGGGAACTTTGGGGTCCTCCGCTGGCCATATAACAAAATTACACCCCAGGCCTATACAGTTCTATATCAACCTGTAAACTCAGATCATGACTGATTTAGGCCCTCTACACCAGATGAGGCAGACAGCGCAAACGATCTGACCTTTGTTCAAATAGTATTTGAAATCTTTCAAATACTTTAAGCGTTTGCTTTAGCTTGCCAGGTGGGTAGGGTTTGCTCTTTTGAGACTTTTCTATAGGTCGTTATCAATAACATGTTACAATAAGGTGCAGAGCGCTCGATTTGCCTTCTGGGGGGCAAGGAGACCCCAGCTCCGCTAAAACTATTGACAACTGCGTGCCGTTTTCAAGGGATTGTTAAATAAATGTTAACACATTTAGCACTATCACCAGAGTTATACAGCAAGTAAATGCATGTATTTTATGATCAGTAAACATCTATATTGATCATGTAATTTCAGATACGTGAGGGTAGCCTCACGATATCTCTCAATATTGGCCACCATTAAGTTGATATTTTAGTGATATACAATACAAGTGTACTGTACCTGACAAATATGAGTGGTTTAGGTTAATTTCTCATTTTTGGCTCTGCCTGTCAAGCAGCAGAAGCGCGCATTTTGTGTGTATAGATGCTGGCAGATCAGTTTTTAACTTCAGTTCTGAAAGATGTCAAAGTCCATTCGATTTTAAAAAAATTGTAATAGGCATTTGCATTGTACCATTACGCATGAACAAGCGCCTTCACTTCCGTCAGATCACACATTAAAACTGTTATTTTTGTGAATGAGAGTACCTGCACCTTTCTGTCTCCTTTTGAAACATGTTTTTTTTCTTCTTCTATGGATTCTTCTTTAAAGACGTAGAAGACGCACGTGAAACTCTACTTTGGATGCGTGCGTAAATGTTCTGTTCAATTTCCCGATCCAAACCATGTCTTCTCTGCCGCCTCAGGCTCATGAATCAAAGATGAGGCAATAGATGCAATGTGTTACCACCAGGGAGAGCACAATCTCCAGTTCATAGATATGTAAATTTATAGAAGTTATTTTTGACTATAGTGCAGAATAAAAACGCTTTATTTATATATTTAAAACTCCAATTGGAGCTGCATAATTTTCGAGCTATGAATTGATTTAATTGCATATTTGCTTCATTATATCATCATAGTCCATCTCTAAAATTAATTAATTTAATCATGCTTTTACATTATACATTTTCTATGGCTATTATTTTAGTTTACATGTGGCAAAGCTATTTCTTGACAACAACAAAAAACATGATAAAAGAGCAACAGCTTGCTGCTTAGTGTGGCTACTCAACAGGTCCTATTCAAGGCCGAGGTGTGGACAGCATCCTCTCCTCATCCTCCCTCAGACACAAAACAATTTCAAAATACTGGGTTTTGTGCACATTTGTGCGCATTCGAAGCGAGACATGTAGGCTATTCTAAATTTAAAAAAGAGTATAATATAATCCAGTTTAGAATTAAGGCGATACGCGGATAAATAAAATCGTGCATGCATTATCTTGATATCTTATAGCCTGTAGAAAGTGCTCATAAATTAGATAGAATAAAGAATTACGAATCGAATGAGAAAGGATGTCACCACAGAAACACTGAGAGGATAATGTTGGAGGGCCACGGAAACATCGACTGATTGGTTCTGTATCGGGTTCCATATGAGTCGGTCAGATGTTGTTGATGGCTCCACCCTGCTACCTGTAAATCTCCCTAGCCATCTTCCTAACAGATCTGACAGGCAGCCGCATATCAGCTGGCCGCCGCTGAAGCAAGAAGAGGAGGACAAGAAGCCAATGGAAAGCGTTATCGCACATCTTTTCTGAAAGGGAATAAATGAGAAAACTGCGGGCATAAAGAGAGAAAGTAGTATTCAACAGCTAGCGAGAGCGCTAAATGGACCAGAAGTAACGGACCCAGAAGGCGGCGGTTGGTCCTCAACAAAGGTTGAGTTTTGTGAGCGACGGCTACCATCGATTGGCTTTACGCTATTCGGTTACCAGATGAAGGAACCTGCACGACAGGTCGCGCCAAGATAATCGCTGCATTTCCTGGAAATATTGAACTGTTACATCAGAAGAAACAAGCAAAGAAGAAATATTTCCCATATGGAATTAAATACAGGAGTTGTAAAGAAATATCAGATTTTACATACAATTCGCATTTAGATATGTCTTCTTTTACGATGTGTGAATGACTGCTGTTAGTGGAACTATCACATCCTGTCATTTGTAGTGAAGTTTGCGCGTAACAGGTCGCTGAGAACACAACATTTACATAGAAGAAGGACTGATGAAAACGGACGGGGCAGAGTAGAGGAAGAAGGGTGTTAGTTAGTTCAAGAGATATGGCTGAATTGTGGGGTAGGGGGCACTGGCTGGAACTACTCAAAGAGTCTGGATGCTAGTTCTAGAACATGGCAACCTATCCCTGGGCATCGGTAGCCTCAGAATAATGCCTAAAGGTAAACACAGTTACTATCCGGACTCTCCCTCTATCCGCATATCCAAGATGGATGTGATCATCCCGTTCTCCCCAGATGTGCCCTGTGATAGCAACGGCCAGCGCATGTGGTGGGCTTTCCTTGCCTCCTCCATGGTCACGTTCTTGGGGGCCTCTTCATCATTCTGCTCTGGAGAACTCTCAACTACCTGTGGACCGTCTGCTGCCACTGTAACAGCAAAAAGAAGGTTGGTCATATCCACGTGCCCACAGCACATTTCCAATGCATTCATATCTTGTGACAGAAATTAACGATTGTCTGTGTTGTTATTTTAGTGTGGTACTGTGGCTTCATACCATTTGGATTCAGTATTGGGTATTTTCTTATTTGCAATAGGCCTATGAGACTGACAGACCCTGTGCAATAATGTTTCCCCACCAAAAATAACTGAGCAACATTGTTTCCTTTCCCCCCAAATGAAACAATAACAGTTATAGCCCTTAACACAGTTATAACACCTACATAACATTGTCACCCCTCGAGGCATCGTTACCTATCGCTCCACAAAAGCAGCGGTCCTTACAGAGCCAGGGAAACAACTACTTGCGTGCATGTTCTAAGAGCTGAGTGACGCCACCGATTGAAACGCTACTAGCACGCACCGCTAACTAGCTAGCCATTTCACACCGGTTACATAGGACACTAATTTTTTTTAGGCCATATTTTGTCTAATGTTGGCTGAGAATGAAAAAACCCCCCACAGAAGTATCACTTACAACCATGTGTCATCTCATTATCTCAAATTACATGAGCAGGTTTATAGCCAAAGCAACTTGTTAAGGCCGTTGACACCTGTAGGCCTTGTTATGATTTAACTGGATAGAACCCAAATGCAGACAAGTACACCAAGCCAGAGAAGTTTTAACAGGTTTATTATAATGTTCAATAGTCCAGGTTTCCAATAAATGGGGAAGAGCAAGTCCAGGTTACAGGAGGGTACAGATCCAGGTCAGGGCAGGTGTGGTACCGTAATGTCCTAGTGTCCGTGGTGAGTCCAAAGGAGAGGCCCGATAGTGGAGAGCAGGATGGTGGTGGCAGGAGTGAAGCGGAGGCAGGAGTCAGGTTCCAAATATCTGTGGCACAGGAGAAAAAGTAAATAAACAGTCCAAAAACACAAGAGCGAAAACAGACAGGTTGAGTCGGCAGCGAGACTAACATGGTTGTCTTGACTATGATCTGACGATGAGTGGAAAGTTTGACCGGGTCTTAAAGGCTGAGGTGATTATGGTGAATGAGCTGCAGCTGGAACCCTGACTCCCGCACACCAGACTTCACTCCTGCAATCAAGGACAGACAGAGGGGGAGGGGGAGAGCAGAGAGAGAGCTACCTAGCAGCAGTAGGCCTAACAGTACCCCCCTCTACGGACGCCACCTGGCGGCGACAGGGTTTATCAGGATGTAACCTATGAAACTCACGAACCAGAGCAGGATCCACAATGAAGCTCCTGGGCACCCAGGAACGTTCCTCAGGACCATAACCCTCCCAATCCACCAGGTACTGGAAACCACGACCCCGGGCGGCGAACATCCAGAAGTCGCCGGACAGTGTAGACCGGACCCCCACCCACGATCTTGGGCGGAGGAGGGGGACGAGAGGGCGGGCACAAAGGGCTAACTGACACAGGCTTAATCTGGGAAACATGAAAGGTGGAATGAACCCGTGGGGAGGCAGGAAGCTGTAGCTTAACCGCGCAGGGGGTTAACAATAGACAGTATCTTGAACGGTCCTATAAAACGAGGCGCCATCTTCTTCGACTCCACCTTCAATGGAAGGTCCCGTGACTTCAGCCATACCTCTTGACCAGGAGAGTAACCGGGAGCCTGGGACCGGTGACGGTTGGCTTGCCTCTGCATGTACGCCGAGCTCGGGGACAGAGCTACCCTGGCCTTCCTCCAGACCTTGCAGCAGCGGCGCATGTGGGACTGCACCGAGGGTACCGCAAGTTCCCTCTCTTGGGAAGGGAACAGGGGAGGTTGATAACCCAGAGCACACAGAAAAGGAGACAAACCAGAGGAAGCGTTAGTCAAGGTGTTATGAGCATATTCCACCCAGGGGAGCATGGAGCTCCATGACCCAGGGTTAGACCCAGTGACACAGCGAAGTGCGGTCTCCATCTCCTGGTTCGCTCTCTCGGCTTGCCCGTTGGTCTGGGGGGTGATATCCAGAGGACAGGCTGGATGTAATGCCCAAAGCTTTACAGAAAGCTTTCCACACCTGGGAGACAAACTGGGGACCCTGTCAGAGACAATATCCGTGGGTAGACCATGAGAGCGGAACACATGTTCAACCAAAATATCAGCCGTTCTCTGGCAGTGGGCAGTTTAGGTAGGGCCAAAAAATGAGCGAACTTAGAAAACGATCAATCACCGTAAGAATGACAGTCTTACCAGATGAGGGGGGAAGTCCAGTGACAAAATCCATAGCGATATGCGACCAGGGCCGGCTGGGTATAGGTAGAGGTCGTAGATGACCAGCGCTGGCCTGGGTGGAGTTTTTACTTCGTGCACATACCGTACAAGCAGCAATGAAGGCTCGAGTGTCCGCCTCCATCGTGGCCCACCAGAACTTCCGTCGCACAAAGTCAAGGGTCCGCGAAACTCCAGGGTGACAGGTAAGGGGAGACGCAGGAGCCCACTGAAGTACCTGGGAGCGAGCAGACTCAGGGACAAACATCCGGTTAGGAGGACCCCTCCCAGGGTCAGCTTGATGATGTTGAGCCTGTCTAACAATCCCCTCGATGTCACATGTGATGACTGCAATACTGCAGGTAGGAGGCAAAATGGGTTCAGGGTTACTACCAGTATCAACAGCCGAATGAACACGAGACAGGGCGTCAGGCTTGACGCTAAGTGACCCAGACGGTAAGACAGAGAAAAATTGAATCTCCCAAAAAATAGTGCCCACCTGGCTTGACGGGGGTTGAGCTGCTTCGCTGACTGGAGGTAAGCCAGATTCTTATGATCCGTCTAAACGATGAAGGGCTGTTCCGCCTCCAACCAATGTCGCCACTCCTCGAGAGCCAGCTTAACGGCGAGCAGTTCACGATTTCAACATCATAATTCCTCTCTGCCTGAGAAAGTTTCCTGAGAGAAAAGCACAGGGATGCAGTTTGTTATCTTCAGGAGAACGTTGTGACAACACTGCACCTACCCCAGTGTCGGATGCATCCACCTCCACGACAAACTGGCGGTCGGGGTCCGCTGCATCAGAATGGGAGCCGAGGCGAAGCGATGTTTCAGTTCTTCGAACGCTGATTCGGCCCCCTTCATTCCAAGCGAACGGTCGTGAGATGGAGGTGAGAGCGGTGAGTGGCGCCGCAATGCGGCTGTAGTCCTTGATGAACCTCCTATAGAAGTTCGCAAACCCCAGGAATCGTTGAAGTTGTTTTGCGGGTAGAGGGAGCTGGCCAGTCCGTGACAGCAGAGATCTTAGCTGGGTCCATCCGCAGCTCCCCCTGAGCTATGATGTAACCCAAAAAGAGGTCTCAGACACATGAAATTCACATTTCTCCATCTTCACAAACAGTTTGTTCCTCCAACAACCTTTGCAACACCTGGCGCACATGCAGTTCATGTTCCTGGGAGGACTCTGAGAAAATCAAGATATCATCCAGATAGACAAAAACAAACCGATTCAACATGTCCCGAAGGACATCATTGACTAGTGCCTGAAAAACAGCAGGGGCATTAGACAACCCAAAAGGCATAACCCGATACTCAAAAATGTCCCAAGGGTGTGTTGAAGGCAGTCTTCCATTCATCACCCCTTACGAATGCGCACCAGGTGATACGATTTCGTAGATCCAGTTTCGTAGAAGATGGTAGCACCATGAAGGGGAGGGAAAAGCAGAATTAATCAAAGGCAGAGAATACTTGTTCTTAATGGTGATGTTGTTAAGTCCACGGTAATCAATACAGGGTCTGAGGGTCTTATCCTTCTTAGCAACAAAAAGAATCCCGCTCCTACAGGTGACGAGGAAGGACGCATAATACCTGCCGCCAAGGAGTCCCGAATGTAGTTCTCCATAGCCTCCGTCTCCGGCCGGGAGATTGTACAGAGCGACTGCTGGGGGAGCGGGGCTCCTGGCTGGAGGTCAATGGCGCAGTCGTAAGGCCGGTGAGGAGGAAGAGAAGTAGCTCTGTGTTTGCAGAAAACGGATGCCAGGTCATGATACACGTCAGAAACAGCAGAAAGATCCATGGACTCCAGTGGAGGTTGAGGCACAGTACTGGCAGGAGTCTGAGCAGAACACAAACAATTCACATGACAAAATGTGGCTCCATGAAACAATGCTACCTGTCACCCAATCAATGTGTGGATTGTGTTTTATGAGCCAGGGGGATACCAAGGACCAGGGGAGTCTGTGGGCAGTCGATAATATGGAATTGAATGTTCTCCTGATGATTTCCCGACACTCTAAGACAAACAGGAACAGTCTGATGGGTAATGCGGGTCAACAATTGTCCATTTAGACCCTTAGCCTGCAGCGGACAGTCCATAGGAACAGTCTCCAAATCCATTTGTTGAGCCCACTCTCTATCCAAAAAGCTTTCGCCGGCACCAGAGTCAATCAGCGCACTAACAGAGAAATTCTGGGACTGCCACTGGAGGGATGCCTGGAGCAGAATGCGGGGAGAAGAGGAAGAATCCGCTGCTCGGCTCACCAAAACTTCTCCCATAAATGATGAGCGGCCCTTTTCCCGGACGAACTGGGCAGGAAGGAACGAAATGACCAGCTTCTCCACAATACAGGCAGACCCGAGCCTGAATACGACGCACGCTCCTCTGAGGACAACCGTGCACGACCCACCTCCATGGCTCGGGTTCAGTGCTCCTCGTATCGACTCGGGAAGACACGGCTCTCTCCGTAGGGACGATGCAGGGAGGAGTTTGTTGATGACAGACAGGTTGCTTGGAACTAGCACTCCTCTCCCGGCGGCGCTCCCGAATCCGATTATCCAACCTGATAGTGAGTGAAATAAGATTATCCAGCGTAGGCGATTCATCATATGACACCAATTCATCTTTTAAAGTCTCAGACAAAGCATTGATGAACACTCCTTGTAATGCCTCGTCATTCCAACCACTCACTGCTGCTAAAGTCCGAAACTCCACTGCCATCTCCGCCACACTACGAGCCCCCTGCCAAGAGAAAAGAACCGTTCGAAGCCTCCTTGCCTCGTCACGGGGTGGTCAAAAACCTTCCTCATCTCCGTGGTGAAGGCCACGTAAAGCGTTGCAAATGTCCGACTGACTCTCCCAGACCGCGGAT
>NW_025537118.1:0-22500 GCF_020615455.1 Coregonus clupeaformis | reverse complement strand
AACACTAAGAGAACTGAACCAGTATAGATGACTACTACAGTATGAGCCAACACCAAGAGAACTGAACCAGTATAGATGACTACTACAGTATGAGCCAACACTAAGAGAACTGAACCAGTATAGATGACTACTACAGTATGAGCCAACACTAAGAGAACTGAACCAGTATAGATGACTACTACAGTATGAGCCAACACTAAGAGAATTGAACCAGTATAGATGACTACTACAGTATGAGCCAACACTAAGAGAACTGAACCAGTATAGATGACTACTACAGTATGAGCCAACACTAAGAGAACTGAACCAGTATAGATGACTACTACAGTATGAGCCAACACTAAGAGAACTGAACCAGTATAGATGACTACTACAGTATGAGCCAACACTAAGATAACTGAACCAGTATAGATGACTACTACAGTATGAGCCAACACTAAGAGAACTGAACCAGTATAGATGACTACTACAGTATGAGCCAACACTAAGAGAACTGAACCAGTATAGATGACTACTACAGTATGAGCCAACACTAAGAGAACTGAACCAGTATAGATGACTACTACAGTATGAGCCAACACTAAGAGAACTGAACCAGTATAGATGACTACTACAGTATGAGCCAACACTAAGAGAACTGAACCAGTATAGATGACTACTACAGTATGAGCCAACACTAAGAGAACTGAACCAGTATAGATGACTACTACAGTATGAGCCAACACTAAGAGAACTGAACCAGTATAGATGACTACTACAGTATGAGCCAACACTAAGAGAACTGAACCAGTATAGATGACTACTGCAGTATGAGCCAACACTAAGAGAACTGAACCAGTATAGATGACTACTACAGTATGAGCCAACACTAAGAGAACTGAACCAGTATAGATGACTACTACAGTATGAGCCAACACTAAAGAGAACTGAACCAGTATAGATGACTACTACAGTATGAGCCAACACTAAGAGAACTGAACCAGGATAGATTACTACTACAGTATGAGCCAACACTAAGAGAACTGAACCAGTATAGATGACTACTACAGTATGAGCCAACACTAAGAGAACTGAACCAGTATATATGACTACTACAGTATGAGCCAACACTAAGAGAACTGAACCAGTATAGATGACTACTACAGTATGAGCCAAAACTAAGAGAACTGAACCAGTATAGATGACTACTACAGTATGAGCCAACACTAAGAGAACTGAACCAGTATAGATAACTACTACAGTATGAGCCAACACTAAGAGAACTGAACCAGTATAGATGACTACTACTGTATGAGCCAACACTAAGAGAACTGAACCAGTATAGATGACTACTACAGTACGAGCCAACACTAAGAGAACTGAACCAGTATAGATGACTACTACAGTATGAGCCAACACTAAGATAACTGAACCAGTATAGATGACTACTACAGTATGAGCCAACACTAAGATAACTGAACCAGTATAGATGACTACTACAGTATGAGCCAACACTAAGATAACTGAACCAGTATAGATGACTACTACAGTATGAGCCAACACTAGCTAGGAGTTGGTTAAAGAGAGACTGAAACACTACGTAATAATGAGTAAGCCTGCGACTTCTCTGAACCACGTCGAAACCAAAGGAACGAACCGCGTGCCATCCATCTCTCCCTCCCTCTGCTCTCTCCTCTTTGCATTTCTCTCACTCACTCGCTCCTGTCATTTCTCTCTTCCTCAACCCCCCCAATAATCACGCACCCACACACAAAGATGTAATGTCAAACAGTTGCCAGGAAACAAATGTAATGTCAGTCAGTCGCCAGGCAACAGATGTAATGTCTGTCAGTCACCAGGTAGCAGATGTAATGTCAGTCAGTCGACAGGCAACAGATGTAATGTCAGTCAGTCGACAGGCAACAGATGTAATGTCAGTCAGTCGACAGGCAACAGATGTAATGTCAGTCAGTCGACAGGCAACTGATGAAATGTCAGTCAGAAGCCAGGCAACAGATGAAATGTCAGTCAGTCACCAGGCAACAGATGTAATGTCAGTCAGTCACCAGGCAACAGGCACATATATGTATACTATCTGAATCTGTTTTTTTGGGGGTTGCTAAGAAACAAGCAAAGTATTTCATTATAAGAGAAAACCCTTCCCTTTATGCAATTGTTTAGGCTCAGGATCTAGCTTGGGTGGCAGAGAGCCCACCCCCACCCAGTCTGTGCATGTGATTAGCATCACAAACAAAGCAGCTAGAATAGAGCAGGGGCTTTTAGCATTTCATAAATAATCTGTTCCAGTTTCTCCTTGTTGTTTTTAGTTGTTTGCTCTCTCTCTTTATGAACGAGATATCTCCCCCACCCGCCCACTCCAGTGTCCTGGAATGGGTGAGCTCTAGTTCTGGACTGTGTCCCAAATGACACCCTATTCCTTTTACAGTGCACTATTTTTGATCAGGGCCCATAAGGCCCTGGTCAGATGAAGTGCACTATATAGGGAATAGGGTGCTATTTTGGAAGCAACCGTAGATTGACTATATTCCATCCCCTCTGCCCTCGTTACCTCCTCTTTCACAGATCTGAGACAACTGGGTAGGGGTAAACAATCGGGCGAGACTGAGGAACAGATCTGAGACAACTGGGTAGGGGTAAACAATGGCGCGAGATGAGGAACAGATCTGAGACAACTGGGTAGTGGTAAACAATGGGCGAGATGAGGAACAGATCTGAGACAACTGGGTAGGGGTAAACAATGGCGAGATGAGGAACAGATCTGAGACAACTGGGTAGGGTAAACAATGGGCGAGATGAGGAACAGATCTGAGACAACTGGGTAGGGGTAAACAATGGCCGAGATGAGGAACAGATCTGAGACAACTGGGTAGGGGTAAACAATGGGCGAGATGAGGAACAGATCTGAGACAACTGGGTAGGGGTAAACAATGGGCGAGATGAGGAACAGATCTGAGACAACTGGGTAGTGGTAAACAATGGGCGAGATGAGGAACAGATCTGAGACAACTGGGTAGGGGTAAACAATGGGCGAGATGAGGAACAGATCTGAGACAACTGGGTAGGGGTAAACAATGGGCGAGATGAGGAACAGATCTGAGACAACTGGGTAGTGGTAAACAATGGGCAAGATGAGGAACAGATCTGAGACAACTGGGTAGTGGTAAACAATGGGCGAGATGAGGAACAGATCTGAGACAACTGGGTAGTGGTAAACAATGGGCAAGATGAGGAACAGTACATGTTTAATAATAACAGACAGTAAAGAGATAAGGAACAGTACATGTTTAATAATAACAGACAGTAAAGAGATAAGGAACAGTACATGTTTAATAAAACAGACAGTAAAGAGATAAGGAACAGTACATGTTTAATAATAACAGACAGTAAAGAGATAAGGAACAGTACATGTTTAATAATAACAGACAGTTAAGAGATAAGGAACAGTACATGCTTAATAATAACAGACAGTAAAGAGATAAGGAACAGTACATGTTTAATAATTACAGACAGTAAAGAGATAAGGAACAGTACATGTTTAATAATAACAGACAGTAAAGAGATAAGGAACAGTACATGTTTAATAATAACAGACAGTAAAAAGATAAGGAACAGTACATGTTTAATAATAACAGACAGTAAAGAGATAAGGAACAGTACATGTTTAATAATAACAGACAGTAAAGAGATAAGGAACAGTACATGTTTAATAATAACAGACAGTTAAGAGATAAGGAACAGTACATGCTTAATAATAACAGACAGTAAAGAGATAAGGAACAGTACATGTTTAATAATAACAGACAGTAAAGAGATAAGGAAAGTACATGTTTAATAATAACAGACACTAAAGAGATAAGGAACAGTACATGTTTAATAATAACATACAGCAAAGAGATAAGGAACAGTACATGTTTAATAATAACAGACAGTAAAGAGATAAGGAACAGTACATGTTTAATAATAACAGACAGTAAAGAGATAAGGAACAGTACATGTTTAATAATAACAGACAGTAAAGAGATAAGGAACAGTACATGTTTAATAATAACAGACAGTAAAGAGATAAGGAACAGTACATGTTTAATAATAACAGACAGTAAAGAGATAAGGAACAGTACATGTTTAATAATAACAGACAGTAAAGAGATAAGGAACAGTACATGTTTAATAATAACAGACAGTAAAGAGATAAGGAACAGTACATGTTTAATAATAACAGACACTAAAGAGATAAGGAACGGTACATGTTTAATAACAGACACTAAAGAGATAAGGAACAGTACATGTTTAATAATAACAGACAGTAAAGAGGTAAGGAACAGTACATGTTTAATAATAACAGACAGTAAAGAGATAAGGAACAGTACATGTTTAATAATAACAGACAGTAAAGAGATAAGGAACAGTACATGTTTAATAATAACAGACAGTAAAGAGATAAGGAACAGTACATGTTTAATAATAACAGACAGTAAAGAGATAAGGAACAGTACATGTTTAATAATAACAGACAGTAAAGAGATAAGGAACAGTACATGTTTAATAATAACAGACAGTAAAGAGATAAGGAACAGTACATGTTTAATAATAACAGACAGTAAAGAGATAAGGAACAGTACATGTTTAATAATAACAGACACTAAAGAGATAAGGAACAGTACATGTTTAATAATAACAGACACTAAAGAGATAAGGAACAGTACATGTTTAATAATAACAGACAGTAAAGAGGTAAGGAACAGTACATGTTTAATAATAACAGACAGTAAAGAGATAAGGAACAGTACATGTTTAATAATAACAGACAGTAAAGAGATAAGGAACAGTACATGTTTAATAATAACAGACACTAAAGAGATAAGGAACAGTACATGTTTAATAATAACAGACACTAAAGAGATAAGGAACAGTACATGTTTAATAATAACAGACAGTAAAGAGGTAAGGAACAGTACATGTTTAATAATAACAGACAGTAAAGAGATAAGGAACAGTACATGTTTAATAATAACAGACAGTAAAGAGATAAGGAACAGTACATGTTTAATAATAACAGACAGTAAAGAGATAAGAAACAGTACATGTTTAATAATAACAGACAGTAAAGAGATAAGGAACAGTACATGTTTAATAATAACAGACAGTAAAGAGATAAGGAACAGTACATGTTTAATAATAACAGACAGTAAAGAGATAAGGAACAGTACATGTTTAATAATAACAGACACTAAAGAGATAAGGAACAGTACATGCTTAATAATAACAGACACTAAAGAGATAAGGAACAGTACATGTTTAATATGAACAGACACTAAAGAGATAAGGAACAGTACATGTTTAATAATAACAGACAGTAAAGAGATAAGAAACAGTACATGTTTAATAATAACAGACAGTTAAGGATAAGGAACAGTACATATTTAATAATAACAGACAGTAAAGAGATAAGGAACAGTACATGTGAATAATAACAGACAGTTAAGAGAATAGGAACAGTACATGTTTAATAATAACAGACAGTAAAGAGATAAGGAACAGTACATGTTTAATAATAACAGACAGTAAAGAGATAAGGAACAGTACATGCTTAATAATAACAGACAGTAAAGAGATAAGGAACAGTACATGTTTAATAATAACAGACAGTAAAGAGATAAGGAACAGTACATGTTTAATAATAACAGACAGTAAAGAGATAAGGAACAGTACATGTTTAATAATAACAGACAGTAAAGAGATAAGGAACAGTACATGTTTAATAATAACAGACAGTAAAGAGATAAGGAACAGTACATGTTTAATAATAACAGACAGTAAAGAGATAAGGAACAGTACATGCTTAATAATAACAGACAGTAAAGAGATAAGGAAACACTACATGTTTAATAATAACAGACAGTAAAGAGATAAGGAACAGTACATGTTTAATAATAACAGACAGTAAAGAGATAAGGAACAGTACATGTTTAATAATAACAGACAGTAAAGAGATAAGGAACAGTACATGTTTAATAATAACAGACAGTAAAGAGATAAGGAACAGTACATGTTTAATAATAACAGACAGTAAAGAGATAAGGAACAGCACATGTTTAATAATAACAGACAGTAAAGAGATAAGGAACAGTACATGTTTAATAATAACAGACAGTAAAGAGATAAGGAACAGTACATGTTTAATAATAACAGACAGTAAAGAGATAAGGAACAGTACATGTTTAATAATAACAGACAGTAAAGAGATAAGGAACAGTACATGTTTAATAATAACAGACAGTAAAGAGATAAGGAACAGTACATGTTTAATAATAACAGACAGTAAAGAGATAAGGAACAGTACATGTTTAAAATAACAGACACTAAAGAGATAAGGAACAGTACATGTTTAATAATAACAGACAGTAAAGAGATAAGGAACAGTACATGTTTAATAATAACAGACAGTAAAGAGATAAGGAACAGTACATGTTTAATAATAACAGACAGTAAAGAGATAAGGAACAGTACATGTTTAATAATAACAGACAGTAAAGAGATAAGGAACAGTACATGTTTAATAATAACAGACAGTAAAGAGATAAGGAACAGTACATGTTTAATAATAACAGACAGTAAAGAGATAAGGAACAGTACATGTTTAATAATAACAGACAGTAAAGAGATAAGGAACAGTACATGTTTAATAATAACAGACAGTAAAGAGATAAGGAACAGTACATGTTCTAATAATAACAGACAGTAAAGAGATAAGGAACAGTACATGTTTAATAATAACAGACAGTAAAGAGATAAGGAACAGTACATGTTTAATAATAACAGACAGTAAAGAGATAAGGAACAGTACATGTTTAATAATAACAGACAGTAAAGAGATAAGGAACAGTACATGTTTAATAATAACAGACAGTAAAGAGATAAGGAACAGTACATGTTTAATAATAACAGACAGTAAAAGAGATAAGGAACAATACATGCTTAATAATAACAGACAGTAAAGAGATAAGGAACAGTACATGTTTAATAATAACAGACAGTAAGAGATAAGGAACAGTACATGTTTAATAATAACAGACAGTAAAGAGATAAGGAACAGTACATGTTTAATAATAACAGACAGTAAAGAGATAAGGAACAGACATGTTTAATAATAACAGACAGTAAAGAGATAAGGAACAGTACATGTTTAATAATAACAGACAGTAAAGAGATAAGGAAACAGTACATGTTTAATAATAACAGACAGTAAAGAGATAAGGAACAGTACATGTTTAATAATAACAGACAGTAAAGAGATAAGGAACAGTACATGTTTAATAATAACAGACAGTAAAGAGATAAGGAACAGTACATGTTTAATAATAACAGACAGTAAAGAGATAAGGAACAGTACATGTTTAATAATAACAGACAGTAAAGAGATAAGGAACAGACATGTTTAATAATAACAGACAGTAAAGAGATAAGGAACAGTACATGTTTAATAATAACAGACAGTAAAGAGATAAGGAACAGTACATGTTTAATAATAACAGACAGTAAAGAGATAAGGAACAGTACATGTTTAATAATAACAGACAGTAAAGAGATAAGGAACAGTACATGTTTAATAATAACAGACAGTAAAGAGATAAGGAACAGTACATGTTTAATAATAACAGACAGTAAAGAGATAAGGAACAGTACATGTTTAATAATAACAGACAGTAAAGAGATAAGGAACAGTACATGTTTAATAATAACAGACAGTAAAGAGATAAGGAACAGTACATGTTTAATAATAACAGACAGTAAAGAGATAAGGAACAGTACATGTTTAATAACAACAGACAGTAAAGAGATAGGAACAGTACATGTTTAATAATAACAGACAGTAAAGAGATAAGGAACAGTACATGTTTAATAATAACAGACACTAAAGAGATAAGGAACAGTACATGTTTAATAATAACAGACAGTAAAGAGATAAGGAACAGTACATGTTTAATAATAACAGACAGTAAAGAGATAAGGAACAGTACATGTTTAATAATAACAGACAGTAAAGAGATAAGAAACAGTACATGCTTTATAATAACAGACAGTAAAGAGATAAGGAACAGTACATGTTTAATAATAACAGACAGTAAAGAGATAAGGAACAGTACATGTTTAATAATAACAGACAGTAAAGAGATAAGGAACAGTACATGCTTAATAATAACAGACAGTAAAGAGATAAGGAACAGTACATGTTTAATAATAACAGACAGTAAAGAGATAAGGAACAGTACATGTTTAATAATAACAGACAGTAAAGAGATAAGGAACAGTACATGTTTAATAATAACAGACAGTAAAGAGATAAGGAACAGTACATGTTTAATAATAACAGACAGTAAAGAGATAAGGAACAGTACATGTTTAATAATAACAGACATTAAAGAGATAAGGAACAGTACATGTTTAATAATAACAGACAGTAAAGAGATAAGGAACAGTACATGTTTAATAATAACAGACAGTAAAGAGATAAGGAACAGTACATGTTTAATAACAACAGACAGTAAAGAGATAAGGAACAGTACATGTTTAATAATAACAGACAGTTAAGAGATAAGAACAGTACATGTTTAATAATAACAGACAGTAAAGAGATAAGGAACAGTACATGTTTAATAATAACAGACAGTAAAGAGATAAGGAACAGTACATGTTTAATAATAACAGACAGTAAAAAGATAAGGAACAGTACATGTTTAATAATAACAGACAGTAAAGAGATAAGGAACAGTACATGTTTAATAATAACAGACAGTAAAGAGATAAGGAACAGTACATGTTTAATAATAACAGACAGTAAAGAGATAAGGAACAGTACATGTTTAATAATAACAGACAGTAAAGAGATAAGGAACAGTACATGTTTAATAATAACAGACAGTAAAGAGATAAGGAACAGTACATGTTTAATAATAACAGACAGTAAAGAGATAAGGAACAGTGCATGTTTAATAATAACAGACAGTTAAGTGATAAGGAACAGTACATGTTTAATAATAACAGACAGTAAAGAGATAAGGAACAGTGCATGTTTAATAATAACAGACAGTTAAGTGATAAGGAACAGTACATGTTTAATAATAACAGACAGTAAAGAGATAAGGAACAGTACATGTTTAATAATAACAGACACTAAAGAGATAAGGAACAGTACATGTTTAATAATAACAGACAGTAAAGAGATAAGGAACAGTACATGTTTAATAATAACAGACAGTAAAGAGATAAGGAACAGTACATGTTTAATAATAACAGACAGTAAAGAGATAAGGAACAGTACATGTTTAATAATAACAGACAGTAAAGAGATAAGGAACAGTACATGTTTAATAATAACAGACAGTAAAGAGATAAGGAACAGTACATGTTTAATAATAACAGACAGTAAAGAGATAATGAACAGTACATGTTTAATAATAACAGACAGTAAAGAGATAAGGAACAGTACATGTTTAATAATAACAGACAGTAAAGAGATAAGGAACAGTACATGTTTAATAATAACAGACACTAAAGAGATAAGGAACAGTACATGCTTAATAACAGACAGTAAAGAGATAAGGAACAGTACATGTTTAATAATAACAGACAGTAAAGAGATAAGGAACAGTGCATGTTTAATAATCAGACAGTAAAGAGATAAGGAACAGTACATGTTTAATAATAACAGACAGTTAAGTGATAAGAAACAGTACATGTTTAATAATAACAGACAGTAAAGAGATAAGGAACAGTACATGTTTAATAATAACAGACACTAAAGAGATAAGGAACAGTACATGTTTAATAATAACAGACAGTAAAGAGATAAGGAACAGTACATGTTTAATAATAACAGACAGTAAAGAGATAAGGAACAGTACATGTTTAATAATAACAGACAGTAAAGAGATAAGGAACAGTACATGTTTAATAATAACAGACAGTAAAGAGATAAGGAACAGTACATGTTTAATAATAACAGACAGTAAAAGATAAGGAACAGTACATGTTTAATAACAGACAGTAAAGAGATAAGGAACAGTACATGTTTAATAATAACAGACAGTAAAGAGATAAGGAACAGTACATGTTTAATAATAACAGACAGTAAAGAGATAAGGAACAGTACATGTTTAATAATAACAGACAGTAAAGAGATAAGGAACAGTACATGTTTAATAATAACAGACAGTAAAGAGATAAGGAACAGTACATGTTTAATAATAACAGACAGTAAAGAGATAAGAAACAGTGCATGTTTAATAATAACAGACAGTTAAGTGATAAGGAACAGTACATGTTTAATAATAACAGACAGTAAAGAGATAAGAACAGTGCATGTTTAATAATAACAGACAGTTAAGTGATAAGGAACAGTACATGTTTAATAATAACAGACAGTAAAGAGATAAGGAACAGTACATGTTTAATAATAACAGACACTAAAGAGATAAGGAACAGTACATGTTTAATAATAACAGACAGTAAAGAGATAAGGAACAGTACATGTTTAATAATAACAGACAGTAAAGAGATAAGGAACAGTACATGTTTAATAATAACAGACAGTAAAGAGATAAGGAACAGTACATGTTTAATAATAACAGACAGTCAAGAGATAAGGAACAGTACATGTTTAATAATAACAGACAGTAAAGAGATAATGAACAGTACATGTTTAATAATAACAGACAGTAAAGAGATAAGGAACAGTACATGTTTAATAATAACAGACAGTAAAGAGATAAGGAACAGTACATGTTTAATAATAACAGACACTAAAGAGATAAGGAACAGTACATGCTTAATAATAACAGACAGTAAAGAGATAAGGAACAGTACATGTTTAATAATAACAGACAGTAAAGAGATAAGGAACATGCATGTTTAATAATAACAGACAGTAAAGAGATAAGGAACAGTACATGTTTAATAATCAGACAGTTAAGTGATAAGGAACAGTACATGTTTAATAATAACAGACAGTAAAGAGATAAGGAACAGTACATGTTTAATAATAACAGACACTAAAGAGATAAGGAACAGTACATGTTTAATAATAACAGACAGTAAAGAGATAAGGAACAGTACATGTTTAATAATAACAGACAGTAAAGAGATAAGGAACAGTACATGTTTAATAATAACAGACAGTAAAGAGATAAGGAACAGTACATGTTTAATAATAACAGACAGTAAAGAGATAAGGAACAGTTACATGTTTAATAATAACAGACAGTAAAGAGATAAGGAACAGTACATGTTTAATAATAACAGACAGTAAAGAGATAAGGAACAGTACATGTTTAATAATAACAGACAGTAAAGAGATAAGGAACAGTACATGTTTAATAATAACAGACAGTAAAGAGATAAGGAACAGTACATGTTTAATAATAACAGACAGTAAAGAGATAAGGAACAGTACATGTTTAATAATAACAGACAGTAAAGAGATAAGGAACAGTGCATGTTTAATAATAACAGACAGTAAAGAGATAAGGAACAGTACATGTTTAATAATAACAGACACTAAATGGAATAGGGTGTCTTTTGGGATGCTACCTTAAACTGATGGTGTTTTGGGTTATGTGTAACCATGGCCCCATCCATTCCATCTGTAATCAATGTGCATCACTGCTGGGTGACTCAGACTGTCTAGAGATGTGGAGGGAGGAGGAGGAGGAGAGAGGGGGAGGAGGAAGGAAGGGGGAGGTTGGAGGGAGGAGGGAGAGTGGACAGAGGATGGGAGGTAGAGAGGAGCGGGAGGAGGAAGAAGAGGAGAGAAATGGGCAAGGTAGAGGTGAAGAGAGGAGAGGAGGAGGTAGAGGAGGGATGAGAGAGGATGGAGTGTGGAGAGAAGGAGGAGGGAGGGAGGATGGATAGATGGAGGAGAGAGGAGGGTGATGGATCTGTTTGCTTCACATTTGGTCTGATCAAGTCTAGAACCATAGGACGGAGAAGAGGGTGAAGAGACAGAAGGATGAGAGAGGAGAGAGGAGGGGAGGGTGAAGAGACAGAATGATGAGAGAGGAGGGTGAAGAGACAGGAGGATGAGAGAGGAGGGAGGAGGGTGAAGAGACAGAAGGATGAGAGAGGAGAGAGGAGGGAGGAGGGTGAAGAGACAGAATGATGAGAGAGGAGGGTGAAGAGACAGGAGGATGAGAGAGGAGGGAGGAGGGTGAAGAGACAGGAGGATGAGAGAGGAGGGAGGAGGGTGAAGAGACAGGAGGATGAGAGAGGAGGGTGAAGGGACAGGAGGAGGAGAGAGGAGGGAGGAGGGTGAAGAGACAGGAGGATGAGAGAGGAGGGAGGAGGGTGAAGAGACAGGAGGATGAGAGAGGAGAGAGGAGGGTGAAGAGACAGGAGGATGAGAGAGGAGGGAGGAGGGTGAAGAGACAGGAGGATGAGAGAGGAGGGAGGAGGGTGAAGAGACAGGAGGATGAGAGAGGAGGGTGAAGAGACAGGAGGAGGAGAGAGGAGGGAGGAGGGTGAAGAGACAGGAGGAGGAGAGGGAGGGTGAAGAGACAGGAGGAGGAGAGAGGAGGGAGGGAGGGTGAAGAGACAGGAGGATGAGAGAGGAGAGAGGAGGGTGAAGAGACAGGAGGATGAGAGAGGAGAGAGGAGGAGGAGGGTGAAGAGACAGGAGGAGGAGAGAGGAGGGCGAAGGGACAGGAGGAGAGAGAGGAGGGAGGAGGGTGAAGAGACAGGAGGATGAGAGGGGAGAGGGAGGAGGGTGAAGAGACAGGAGGATGAGAGAGGAGGGAGGAGGGTGAAGAGACAGGAGGATGAGAGAGGAGAGAGGAGGGTGAAGAGACAGGAGGATGAGAGAGGAGAGAGGAGGGTGAAGAGACAGGGAGGATGAGAGAGGAGAGAGAGGGAGTGAAGAGACAGGAGGATGAGAGAGGAGGGAGAATGGGGAAGGAGAAGGGATGGAGGGATGGAGGGAGGAGGAGAGGGGCGATCTGTTTGATTCACATCTGGTGACTGGTCTACCAAACGGATCAGACCTCCAACCATGTAGAGCTCCTGAGGCTCCCGAGAGCTCCTGAGTGGCGCAGTGGTCTAAGGCACTAGAGATCCTGGTTTGAATCCAGGCTCTGTCGCAGGCCGGCAGCGACCGGGAGACTCATGGGCGGCGCACAATTGGTCCAGGGTAGGGGAGGGAATGGCCGGCGCAGGGATGTAGCTCAGTTGATAGAGCATGGCTTAACGCCAGGGTTGTGGGTCTGATTCCCATGGGGGGCCAGTATAAAAAAAAAAAAGGTGTTCACTGGCTGTGAGTCGCTCTGGATAAGAGCGTCTGCTAAATGACTAAAAATGTAAATGTACACACACAGTCCCATGCACACAGTACAGGCATGTCCTAACACTGGCACACTGTCTTAGTGATACTCAATATGTTGCGTATTGTTGATACACCACACATGCAACCATCTGAAGAGAGACTTTAGCTCAAAACCCTGAAGCCTGTTAATCAAAATGACTGGAGCTGTGCTGAGATTTAATCCAAATTCAAACCTACAATAAACCCTAAAGCCTGTTAATCAAAATGACTGGTGCTGTATTGAGATTTAATCCAAATTCAAATCTACAATAAACCCTAAAGCCTGAGATTTAATCCAAGTTTAAATCTACAATAAACCCTAAAGCCTGTCAATCAAAATGACTGGTGCTGTATTGAGATTTAATCCAAATTCAAATCTACAATAAACCCTAAAGCCTGAGATTTAATCCAAGTTTAAATCTACAATAAACCCTAAAGCCTGTCAATCAAAATGACTGGAGCTGTGCTGAGATTTAATCCAAATTCAAACCTACAATACACCCTAAAGCCTGAGATTTAATCCAAGTTTAAATCTACAATAAACCCTAAAGCCTGCCAATCAAAATGACTGGAGCTGTACTCAGATTAAATCCAATTTAAACCTACAAAGCTTTTTATAGATATAGTATGGCAGTCAAATCAATGGTCATACAATAAGGAAATCCCGGTACAGTAACAGTGCTAAACACAAATCGGAAAAAAATACCAATGATCAACAAGTGAGTTGTTTATTAGTGCTAATTTCAGTACCTAATGTCTACTGGCCATGTCTGTTTTCTATACCATTATTAAAATAGATTAAACTGTTGCTGAGAGAGGAAGAGGCAGAGATTGCGTTTGACAGTTAAATTCTTACGTGGAAAGAGTTAGGGCTCTATTCAATCTGTTTGATTGAAACGTAAAGATAATTTCCAATATGCAGCGTTTACCGTGAAACGCGTGAACATTGCCTTTACATTTCAATTGGGCTTTAGCGCTGAATTTCCCGCGATACAGATTGAATACAGCCCTTATTCTAATTATCTGTGAACGATGTGAGGTATTCTGAAACTCCTGCATCTTATTTAAGTTATGCCTAGGTGAGTTGAAAAAGATTAAGGGAATGTTCAAGTTTAGCAGTTACAGAAGAGTAATACTATTATGAGTATAGCACTAAGCAGTCTGAAGGAGTTTGTAATTAATTCACTGGAGAAAAAAGTATATTGCATTTATTGGACCTTAGCCCAAATGGTAAGTATACAGTTACTTTAATACACCATTTTATTTTTCGGGAGACTCTTCCTTTATCTTTTAGTTTCATTTATACTTGAGATCTTGGACATGTGTAGTAATACGTTTTGAATAATGCAAAGACAAGGGACACGTTTCTATTCCAGTTTAATGTCTCCTTCCTTTGAGAAATGACGCTGAGGGATCCAGGGAGGATGTACTGCGTAAGACTGATCTACTGTCAGATGTGGTAAAGCCTAGATTTAGGCTGGATGAAAGTGTAACCTAAATTTAGAAGAATGCATAATGCATCACATCATCAGAAAACCCGATAATTGACACAGCCAGCGCTGTTACAGTGGTTGATGATGTATAGTGTTACTATAATAGGCTATTCAAAATTGGGTTTAATGTTCAATTAATGTGTTATTAATTACATTTTTTTACGCGAACAATAATGATTAAAAAAACATAATGTGTTCATTCCATGTCTTTCATCAATGCAAAATTGACACCAGAACTGCAAAAACTGCAGAAAAACACGTACTGTACATACCTGAGAACAAGCAACTGCATATTGGCTTAGACTCCTGAGTGGCGCAGTGGTCTAAGGCACTGCATCGCAGTGCTAACTGTGCCACTAGAGATCCTGGTTCGAATCCAGGCTCTGTCGCGACCGGGAGACTCATGGGCGGCGCACAACTGGGCCCAGCCGTCCCAGGGTAGGGGAGGAATGGCCGGCAGGGATGTAGCTCAGTTGATAGAGCATGGCTTTGCAACGCCAGGGTTGTGGGTTCATTGCTCACGGGGGCCAGTATAAAAAAATATGTATTCACTAACTGTAAGTCGCTCTGGATAAGAGCGTCTGCTAAATGACTAAAATGTATTGTCCATACATGACTAGCCCTTTCCACTGACAAGAACAAATGGCCTGAAACAAGAAATTGTCAATTTCCTAAGAAATACTAACTAGGTGGATCCATACCCATCCTTACATGAAAAAAACTCAAAACGAGATACAATAAATATTTATTTTTACATCAACAAATAAAATAGTAATTGTAATAATATTATGCATTTATATAGCGCAACCCATAATATTATGTCACTGACATTTCAGAATAGATTATCCCAAACAACGAGCGGGCACTCCACAGATAAAGTAGAGATGGGAGCACGCTCTCCAGAACGCCCACTGCCACAGACACTCAAGCCGGTGAGTTGCGGTAGAACTGTGTCGTATAATTACAACATTATGTTAATTACATTACTTTTATACAGTGGTGGAAAAAAGTACTCAATTGTCATACTTGAGTAAAAGTAAAGATACCTTAATAGAAAATTGCTCAAGTAAAAGTGAAAGTCACCCTGTAAAATACTACTTAGAGTAAAGTCAAAAAAGTATTTGGTTTGAAATATACTTAAGTATTAAAAGTAAATGGAATTGCTAAATGTACTTAAGTATCAAAAGTAAAAGTATAAACCATTTCAAATTCCTTATTTTAAGCAAACCAGACGGCACAATTTTCTTGTTTTTCTTATTGACAGATAGCCCTGGGCACACTCCAACACTCAGACATAATTTACAAACGAAGCATTTGTGTTTAGTGAGTCCGCCAGATCAGAGGCAGTAGGGATGACCAGGGATGTTCTCTTGATAAGTGTGTAAATTGACCATTTTTCCTGTCAAAATGTAACGAGTACTTTTGGTGTCAGGAAAATGTATGGAGTAAAAAGTACATTATTGTCTTTAGGAATGTAGTGAAGTAAAAGTAAAAGCTGGCAAAAATACAAATAGTAAAGTAAAGTACAGATACCCCAACAAACTTCTTAAGTAGTACTTTAAAGTATTTTTACTTAAGTATTTTACACCATTGCTTTTATATTAGAATGCATTCCTATATTAGTACATTCACACTGTCTGTTCTCCTGAGAGGTAACCTAATAGGGTTTTAGAACTCTCCTGTGTCTGAGTGGAACTGAGATGAGCCTCTGAGATTTAAACCATGACAGTTGATTTGCAATGACTTGGTGATAAGACAACATTCCATTCCATGATTAGTGTCTGTGTGCCTGTCTGTCGGTGCCAGGGAGACCCAATCTCCAGTTTATTTATCCTATATGGAAGATGAACACTGGACTTAATCATTTGAGGGAATTACCTAGTGTTCCTAGGTTACATTAGTATTTCGGTATACACAAGCAGTAAAATGAACTAGGGAGACAGATATTTGCTCCATGTAAATCTTGATGTCTGTTGCATGAGAGCACAATGTACGTTTTTGACTCATTCCACACATCTGCTGTTTGTCATGTATTCAGAAGGATGTGTCTTTGCTATAAAAGGGTCGGCAGTCGCTTAGTGGTTAAGAGCATTTGTGCCAGTAACCGAAAGGTTGCTGGTTCTAATCCCGAGCCGACTAGGTGAAAAATCTGTCGATGTGCCCTTGAGCAAGGCACTTAACCCTAATTGCTCCTGTAAGTCGCTCTGGATAAGAGCGTCTACTAAAAAATAAATATATAAATAAATAATAATAAATAGATAAATAAAATAAAGGGCTGTAACCTCCAGGGCGATCACTGACTAACTCCATTACTGCAGTAATGAATAAAGTTAAATTGTTTTGAGGAAATCTAAAAGTCTCTCCTTTGATTAGAATAATTACCATGACAATTGTTACAAACTAAACAGTGTTTTTTTTTTGTTGGGCAAAATAAGATGACTTGAGCTAAGCATAAATGTACAGTAAAGAAACACTATTGCTAACACATACAGATGTGAGCTCTCATCTGAACATGGATAAATAGGCAACTTTAATTACACACAATAGGACTGGAATGGATTAGGCCTACCGGAAGTTCTGAGACTGCGTTGTCACAGATTCGTATTCAGGCACGTGCACAGTCAGGGCTCTACCTGTAGAACACATGCTCCTTTGGTCTTCCAGTCTCCAAAGTGCCCATTTGGGTGGTGGTATCATCTTGGTGGTATAATTTTTTGTATACATTTTTTGTCATTGTTGTTCAGAACCCACTGCCAGCCAGCAGGCGTGGTTTACAGAACGGGCACGCTTTTTGGGAGGTTGGGGCCCTCGACATAGCATATGATAGAAAAACGTGTAGAATTGCAGGAAATTAGCTTTAGAAATGCAAACATTTATCTCAGCCTCATGGCAAAATGTGTAGAATAGCAGAAAATTAGCTTTAAAACTGCAAAATGTTCTCTCAGCCTCATGGCAAAATGTGTAGAATAGCAGAAAATTAGCTTTAAAACTTAAAAATGTTCTCTCAGCCTCATGGCAAAATGTGTGTAGAATAGCAGAAAATTAGCTTTAAAACTTCAAAATGTTCTCTCAGACTCATGGCAAAATGTAGCAATTGCAGAAAATTAGCTTTAAAACTTCAAAATGTTCTCTCAGCCTCATGGCAAAATGTGTAGAATAGCAGAAATTAGCTTTAAAACTTCAAAATGTTCTCCTCAGCCTCATGGCAAAATGTGTAGAATAGCAGAAAAATTAGCTTTAAAACTTCAAAAATGTTCTCTCAGCCTCATGGCAAAATGTGTAGAATAGCAGAAAATTAGCTTTAAAAACTTCAAAATGTTCTCTCAGCCTCATGGCAAAATGTGTAGAATTGCAGAAAAATTAGCTTTAAAACTGCAAAATGTTCTCTCAGCCTCATGGCAAAATGTGTAGAATAGCAGAAAATTAGCTTTAAAACTTCAAAATGTTCTCTCAGACTCATGGCAAAATGTGTAGAATAGCAGAAAATTAGCTTTAAAACTTCAAAATGTTCTCTCAGACTCATGGCAAAATGTGTAGAATAGCAGAAAATTAGCTTTAAAACTTCAAAATGTTCTCTCAGCCTCATGGCAAAATGTGCAGAATAGCAGAAAATTAGCTTTAAAACTTCAAAATGTTCTCTCTCAGCCTCATGGCAAAATGTGTAGAATAGCAGAAAATTAGCTTTAAAACTTCAAAATGTTCTCTCAGCCTCATGGCAAAATGTGTAGAATAGCAGAAAATTAGCTTTAAAACTTCTAAATGTTCTCTCTCAGACTCATGGCAAAATGTGTAGAATAGCAGAAAATTAGCTTTAAAACTTCAAAATGTTCTCTCAGCCTCATGGCAAAATGTGTAGAATAGCAGAAAATTAGCTTTAAAACTTCAAAATGTTCTCTCAGACTCATGGCAAAATGTGTAGAATAGCAGAAAATTAGCTTTAAAACTTCAAAATGTTCTCTCAGCCTCATGCAAAATGTGTAGAATAGCAGAAAATTATTTACAACTTCAAAATGTTCTCTCAGCCTCATGGCAAAATGTGCAGAATAGCAGAAAATTAGCTTTAAAACTTCAAAATGTTCCTCTCAGCCTCATGGCAAAATGTAGAATAGCAGAAAAGTAGCTTTAAAACTTCAAAATGTTCTCTCAGCCTCATGGCAAAATGTGTAGAATAGCAGAAAATTAGCTTTAAAACTTCAAAATGTTCTCTCAGCCTCATGGCAAAATGTGTAGAATAGCAGAAAATTAGCTTTAAAACTTCTAAATGTTCTCTCAGACTCATGGCAAAATGTGTAGAATAGCAGAAAATTAGCTTTAAAACTTCAAAATGTTCTCTCAGCCTCATGGCAAAATGTGTAGAATAGCAGAAAATTAGCTTTAAAACTTCAAAATGTTCTCTCAGCCTCATGGCAAAATGTGTAGAATTGCAGAAAAATTAGCTTTAAAACTTCAAAATGTTCTCTCTCAGCCTCATGGCAAAATGTGTAGAATAGCAGAAAATTAGCTTTACAACTTCAAATGTTCTCTCAGCCTCATGGCAAATGTGCAGAATAGCAGAAAATTAGCTTTAAAACTTCAAAATGTTCTCTCAGCCTCATGGCAAAATGTTAGAATAGCAGAAAAGTAGCTTAAAACTTCAAAATGTTCTCTCTTCTCAGCCTCATGGCAAAATGTGTAGAATAGCAGAAAATTAGCTTTAAAACTTCAAAATGTTCTCTCAGACTCATGGCAAAATGTGTAGAATAGCAGAAAATTAGCTTTAAAACTTCAAAATGTTCTCTCAGCCTCATGCAAAATGTGTAGAATAGCAGAAAATTAGCTTTACAACTGCAAAATGTTCTCTCAGACTCATGCAAAATGTGTAGAATAGCAGAAAATTAGCTTTAAAACTTCAAAATGTTCTCTCAGCCTCATGGCAAAATTGTAAAATAGCAGAAAATTAGCTTTAAAACTTCAAAATGTTCTCTCAGCCTCATGGCAAAATGTGTAGAATAGCAGAAAATTAGCTTTAAAACTTCAAAATGTTCCTCTCAGACTCATGGCAAAATGTGTAGAATAGCAGAAAATTAGCTTTAAAAACTTCAAAATGTTCTCTCAGCCTCATGGCAAAATGTGTAGAATAGCAGAAAATTAACTTTTACAACTTCAAAATGTTCTCTCAGCCTCATGGCAAAATGTGCGAGAATAGCAGAAGATTAGCTTTAAAACTTCAAAATGTTCTCTCAGCCTCATGGCAAAATGTGTAGAATAGCAGAAAATTAGCTTTAAAACTTCAAAATGTTCTCTCAGCCTCATGGCAAAATGTGTAGAATAGCAGAAAATTAGCTTTAAAACTTCAAAATGTTCTCTCAGACTCATGGAAGAATGTGTAGAATACAGAAAAATTAGCTTTAAAACTTCAAAATGTTCTCTCAGCCTCATGGCAAAATGTGTAGAATAGCAGAAAATTTGCTTTAAAACTTCAAAATGTTCTCTCAGACTCATGGTAAAATGTGTAGAATAGCAGAAAATTAGCTTCTAAAACTTCAAAATGTTCTCTCAGCCTCATGGCAAAATGTGTAGAATAGCAGAAAATTAGCTTTACAACTTCAAAATGTTCCCTCAGCCTCATGGCAAAATGTGTAGAATAGCAGAAAATTAGCTTTAAAACTTCAAAATGTTCTCTCAGACTCATGGCAAAATGTGTAGAATAGCAGAAAAATTAGCTTAAAACTTCAAAATGTTCTCTCAGCCTCATGGCAAAATGTGTAGAATAGCAGAAAATTAGCTTTAAAAACTTCAAAATGTTCTCTCAGCCTCATGGCAAAATGTGTAGAATTACAGAAAAAATTAGCTTTAAAACTGCAAAATGTTCTCTCAGCCTCATGGCAAAATGTGTAGAATAGCAGAAAATTAGCTTTAAAACTTCAAAATGTTCTCTCAGACTCATGGCAAAATGTAGAATAGCAGAAAATTAGCTTTAAAACTTCAAAATGTTCTCTCTAGACTGATGGCAAAATGTGTAGAATAGCAGAAAATTAGCTTTAAAACTTCAAAATGTTCTCTCAGCCTCATGGCAAAATGTGCAGAATAGCAGAAAATTAGCTTTAAAAACTTCCAAAATGTTCTCTCAGCCTCATGGCAAAATGTGTAGAATAGCAGAAAATTAGCTTTTAAAACTTCAAAATGTTCTCTCAGCCTCATGGCAAAATGTGTAGAATAGCAGAAAATTAGCTTTAAAACTTCAAATGTTCTCTCAGACTCATGGCAAAATGTGTAGAATAGCAGAAAATTAGCTTTAAAACTTCAAAATGTTCTCTCAGCCTCATGGCAAAATGTTAGAATAGCAGAAAATTAGCTTTAAAACTTCAAAATGTTCTCTCAGACTCATGGCAAAATGTGTAGAATAGCAGAAAAATTAGCTTTAAAACTTCAAAATGTTCTCTCAGCCTCATGGCAAAATGTGTAGAATAGCAGAAAATTAGCTTTACAACTTCAAAATGTTCTCTCAGCCTCATGGCAAATGTGCAGAATAGCAGAAAATTACTTAAAACTTCAAAATGTTCTCTCAGCCTCATGGCAAAATGTGTAGAATAGCAGAAAAGTAGCTTTAAAACTTCAAAATGTTCTCTCAGCCTCATGGCAAAATGTGTAGAATAGCAGAAAATTAGCTTTAAAACTTCAAAATGTTCTCTCAGCCTCATGGCAAAATGTAGAATACAGAAAATTAGCTTTAAAACTTCAAAATGTTCTCTCAGACTCATGCAAAATGTGTAGAATAGCAGAAAATTAGCTTTAAAACTTCAAAATGTTCTCTCAGCCTCATGGCAAAATGTGTAGAATAGCAGAAAATTAGCTTTAAAACTTCAAAATGTTCTCTCAGACTCATGGCAAAATGTGTAGAATAGCAGAAAATTAGCTTAAAACTTCAAAATGTTCTCTCAGCCTCATGGCAAAATGTGTAGAATAGCAGAAAATTAGCTTTTACAACTTCAAAATGTTCTCTCAGCCTCATGGCAAAATGTGCAGAATAGCAGAAAATTAGCTTTAAAACTTCAAATGTTCTCTCAGCCTCCTGGCAAAAGTGTGTAGAATAGCAGAAAATTAGCTTTAAAACTTCAAAATGTTCTCTCAGCCTCATGGCAAAATGTGTAGAATAGCAGAAAATTAGCTTTAAAACTTCAAAATGTTCCTCTCAGACTCATGGCAAAATGTGTGAATAGCAGAAAAATTAGCTTTAAAACTTCAAAATGTTCTCCAGCCTCATGGCAAAATGTGTAGAATACAGAAAATTAGCTTTACAACTTCAAAATGTTCTCTCAGACTCATGGCAAAATGTGTAGAATAGCAGAAAATTAGCTTTAAAACTTCAAATGTTCTCTCAGCCTCATGGCAAAATGTGGAGAATAGCAGAAAATTAGCTTTAAAACTTCAAAATGTTCTCTCAGCCTCATGGCAAAATGTGTAGAATAGCAGAAAATTAGCTTTAAAACTTCAAATGTTCTCTCAGACTCATGGCAAATGTGTAGAATAGCAGAAAATTAGCTTTAAAACTTCAAAATGTTCTCTCAGCCTCATGGCAAAATGTGTAGAATAGCAGAAAATTAGCTTTAAAACTTCAAAATGTTCTCTCAGCCTCATGGCAAAATGTGTAGAATAGCAGAAAATTAGCTTTAAAACTTC
>NW_025537117.1:0-41397 GCF_020615455.1 Coregonus clupeaformis | reverse complement strand
CAGTGGGGAAAAAAGTATTTAGTCAGCCACCAATTGTGCAAGTTCTCCCACTTAAAAGATGAGAGAGGCCTGTAATTTTCATATAGGTACACGTCAACTATGACAGACAAATTGAGAAAAAAAAAATCCAGAAAATCACATTGAAGGATTTTTAATGAATTTATTTGCAAATTATGGTGGAAAATAAGTATTTGGTCATCTACAAACAAGCAAGATTTCTGGCTCTCATCAGACCTGTAACTTCTTCTTTAAGAGGCTCCTCTGTCCTCCACTCGTTACCTGTATTAATGGCACCTGTTTGAACTTGTTATCAGTATAAAAGACACCTGTCCACAACCTCAAACAGTCACACTCCAAACTCCACTATGGCCAAGACCAAAGAGCTGTCAAAGGACACCAGAAACAAAATTGTAGACCTGCACCAGGCTGGGAAGACTGAATCTGCGAATAGGTAAGCAGCTTGGTTTGAAGAAATCAACTGTGGGAGCAATTATTAGGAAATGGAAGACATACAAGACCACTGATAATCTCCCTCGATCTGGGGCTCCACGCAAGATCTCACCCCGTCGGGTCAAAATGATCACAAGAACGGTGAGCAAAAATCCCAGAACCACACGGGGGGACCTAGTGAATGACCTGCAGAGAGCTGGGACCAAAGTAACAAAGCCTACCATCAGTAACACACTACGCTGCCAGGGACTCAAATCCTACAGTGCCAGATGTGTCCCCCTGCGTTTAGCCAGTACATGTCCAGGCCCGTCTGAAGTTAGCTAGAGTGCATTTGGATGATCCAGAAGAGGATTGGGAGAATGTCAGATGAAACCAAAATATAACTTTTTGGTAAAACTCAACTCGTCGTGTTTGGAGGACAAAGAATGCTGAGTTGCATCCAAAGAACACCATACCTACTGTGAAGCATGGGGGTGAAACATCATGCTTTGGGGCTGTTTTTTCTGCAAAGGGACCAGGACGACCGATCCGTGTAAAGGAAAGAATGAATGGGGCCATGTATCGTGAGATTTTGAGTGAAAACCTCCTTCCATCAGCAAGGGCATTGAAGATGAACGTGGCTGGGTCTTTCAGCATGACAATGATCCCAAACACACCGCCCGGGCAACAAGGAGTGGCTTCGTAAGAAGCATTTCAAGGTCCTGGAGTGGCTAGCCAGTCTCCAGATCTCAACCCCATAGAAAATCTTTGGAGGGAGTTGAAAGTCTGTGTTGCCCAGCGACAGCCCCAAAACATCACTGCTCTAGGCGGGATCTGTATGGAGGAATGGGCTAAAATAGCAGCAACAGTGTGTGAAAACCTTGTGAAGACTTACAGAAAACGTTTGACCTGTGTCATTGCCAACAAAGGGTATATAACAAAGTATTGAGAAACGTTTGTTATTGACCAAATACTTATTTTCCACCATAATTTGCAAATAAATTCATTAAAAATCCTACAATGTGATTTTCTGGATTTTTTTTTCTCATTTTGTCTGTCATAGTTGACGTTTACCTATAATGAAAATTACAGGCCTCTCTAATCTTTTTAAGTGGGAGAACTTGCACAATTGGTGCCTGACTAAATACTTTTTTTCCCCACTGTATATAGTGTGTATACTTTTCAAGTTACAGTATTTTCTTGATACCATTCGTAATGACGTCAAAAAATTATAAACAATATGACATGATTATTCTTTAGGTACCCGCTTACCATTCCCCACATTCTTATCTTAGAAATATTGTTCCAGTATTTACTTTTTGGATGTTAGAGTTTTGGCGGCAAAAGTCTTTTGGAGACAAAGGGACATTCCAATCACCAATACTGGAGGTGTAGAAAGAGATTCCCCTCCTGCCTAATTTATGACAGTGTTAAGGTCTCAAAACCGGACCAGCCCCCCCGTTCGTGTGAGCCTCTCCGCGTAGCGTCTCTCTCTGCTCCTCAGCACTTGGCTCTGGGACACAGTTTGACACAAAAGCACATTAGTAAGACACACTCTTGCCTAATTTACTGCAGCTCACCCACGGATTCCCCTTCATTCACTCCCCCTAGGGGTGTGTGTGTTGTAGTTTATGTGTGTGCTAATGTTAGGCTTGGGCGGTATCCAGATTGGCATACATTCATAACGATCATGTGCCATACCTCGATATTTGGTAATATCGGTACTGAACACAAGGGGTGCTGTTTTCAAACCCCACTGACACTCTGTAATCCGAAGGTTAGCAAGTGCTAACAGGTACATATAACATCCCACAGAGAATGCTAACTAAATGCTATAGTCACGGACCTAAAGTATTTGCAGAACAGACATCCCAGCTCATAAAGTTATCACAAGTAACCAAAAATGCTACTCACAATTTGTTGTTTATTGACAGCAAGGCTCTTGATCCAGGAGGGGATTCTCCTGCTGTTCCCAAGCAAAGCTTGATTTTGGGAAGAAGATAACCACTTAGCTAGATAGCTAACTAGCTACTAAATTAGCTAACCAAATGCACAACTGCAGAGCATTTATCACATTTTAGACAGTTAACTTAATAGTTATAAGATATCTAGCTGGCAAACATTTAGTTGTGAATTCCATACTGTAACTAGATCACCTGGCGCGTGCTGCACAACAGTGAGTGACTCACAAAGCTCCGGTCTCTCGTTGTTATGGGCTTGTAAACAAACACCATGTGACTGGGGACTACCGGGAAGCTTCACAATGAAAAATTATGTGACAGGTGAAATGAAGAACGCAATCTTATTTTTCTCCTAACGTATTGCACGAGTTGACTGCAGGTATTTACTTAAAAAGTAGCTACAAATATTCACATTTATTTAAAAAACGTCAAATAAATAGTTTCAACGGTATTAATGGTATTGAAAAACCTTCCTGTGGCAATTTCCAAATAACCCAGTATACAGTATATACGGTGTGTTGGGTTTTGTTTAGGCCGTTTTTAACTACTCCCCACAGAGTGTTGAACTAATGAACAGGCCAGCTGTAGGGCTGCTGTCACAGCCAGAGAACACAACACACTCGACTAGACCCACTTGACTTTGTGTGTGTGTGTATGCATGCGTGCTTACTTTTCCCTAAGCGTGGCCTTCAGTCATGTAGATTTTGTTTACTGTTTATATAGGATACATTTCAGCTTGTTGCAATAATTATTTCTTTATTTTTCATCTTGAACAACGACTACAAATTTCCTGTGTAATGCATAGGAGGGGATTCTGTTTCAGTGGAATTTACATCATGAAGAACAGGTGACTGTATTCCTGGTGACTTACCCCTGTCTGTCTGCCCCCCCCACACTCCTCAGACCCAGAGGTGCACCCCCAGAATGAGGAGTACTGGGGTCATGTGAACCCTATCGGCCCCCGGGCCTGCTATGACGAGGGCAAACGCGTCGCTGAGACCATGTGCTACGCCTACATGAAACAGGTAGGGAGACACACACTCACACTTTTGAGTATGATCTGTGTGCAATAAGAAATGAATGTATTGCAGAACTACGATAAGGTAGACTGACACTGGCAGCTAAGTATTGTAGGTTTTGTGTGTGTGTGTGTGTGTGTGTGTATAATCTAAGACTATATGAAATAGCCATGTGTAATATTCCATCACTTTGCCGCGAATTGAACAGATTTTATTTTCATAACAGTTCCGGCATTTTTACTCTCTCTCCATCTCTGCCTTTTCAGCTCTGTCTCGCAATCTCTCTCTGTCTCTCTCTGTCTCTCTCTCTCTGTTTTATCAGCTCTCATTCTCTCTGTCCTCACTCACTCTTTCTCACTCTTTGTGGAATTGTATCCCTATTCTAATTCATGTGAAATCCTACGGCTGGTATTACTGTAGTTTGTCTTTTAGAGCAGTTACTCCCAGGTTATCAGCTACTGCACAGAGGAGAATATATCAAACCTGTAACAGCTCTGGCAATATGCCTGGATTTGACACACACAAACATACACACACATACAGTCACAGACACACATGTGGACACACAGACACGCACTGGACGACACACTGAACAACTACTGTCCAGACTGCTCCCGTGGTTTCTCATGGCATAGAGTGTGCAGTAAACCCACGTATCTCTAGAGTAAGATAACAACCACCCAGGCTATGAAATGGATGAATATTTGTATGTGCATTACCCAGGCTATGAAATGGATGGATATTTGTATATGCGTTTTAGTGAGCCTTTAGAGCACTCGGCTATGATGGAATTGTGATTTGAAGTGTATTATTGGACTGTACTTTGAGCTGACAAACTGGCAGAAGGCAATCCTTTTCTGTTATTTCCTTTTTTCCCCCCAGACAAAGTCCTTGCATGACTTCACCATAACATTTCTGAGTGACGTTTAGATGAGTAGTTTGCGTCACTGTGTATGATTTTGAGTTGGAGAGGTCCCTGCTGAGGTGAGGCACAGAGCACTGTATCTGAAGAGCTGGACAAATCAAAGAAGGGGGAAAAAATAATAGAACTATACTGTAGGAGGAAAAGGCTGTGATGCCACCATCCTCCTCTCTGAATGCTACTGCCCTCTTCCTCTTCTCTTCCTCCTTCCTCCCTTTCCTCTTCCTCCCCCTCTTCCTCCTCCCTCTCTGATTGTCAGATCTGTGATTGTCAGATCTCTCTGTGTCAACTTTCTGGACCCGTGAACACCTCTAGCTTGTATCAAACATGAATCAGAAATGTCTCAAATGTTGCAATAAACGGTAAGGGAATGGAATGGTGAAACGCTGGAAACTACTGTAGTATAATATGGATTTAACAAATATCCTTTTTAACTTTTGAAAGCAAGAGCAAACATTTTCAATGTGGAAACAAAGCGCTCTCAACTGGCGGGAGAGCATACAAGTGGCGAGACGTGCCAGTGCGTCTTCGCCACGGTGTGGGTTTGTGTGAGATGTATACTGACTGTGGTCAGTTGCTCAGTTCTGTCTGGGTGACTTGACACAAATGCAGTGTTTCCCCTATATGTATTTAGTAGCGGCGCACTGGGATGGAAAACGTTTTCAGTGTAAACTTAAACGACTAAAACCAGATATAAAGGATGTAGAAAAGTAAATGGAGCCATTTTTATAAGATCACCTTTGAGAACTAGCAGTCACCAAAATCAAAACTAGACAGTTTGGGAGAATCTAAAATTCCCAAAATGTCATGGCATGGAGCCCCTATTGATTTTGATAATGTTTGAGTCTAGATGGACAGACAGATGGATTATTGTCGCACCGAGCTCAATGTTACATTTAAATATCTAAGCCTATACAGTATGACACCAATGTTGATGACAATTCGCAAATCACCTTGATTGTAGGTACACATCACACTCTCTGCTTCTCATCATGAGCCGTCCCGCCATTAGGAAAAATACTATTACTTGCCCCGACCTAGCTCAATATCTAGGCGTCGGATAAGAACAAGACTACAGCGTCCGTAAAGTGACCATTAGACTTTGCCACCTTTCAGACTGAATACATTTGTAGTGGCAACAGTTTTTATAAATTGTATAATGTATCACTCTCACCTGCCAATAGAGAGCCAACGTGGTGCTAACATATTTTTCAGCTGAATTTCAGAGTTCTATGTAAAACCGGGCCCAGCAACTCGGTTGCTCAGCAACTGAATAACACAGCTGGTTGCCTGCACCAAGCATAAGAAGTGTTTGAAAACAAACCTAGGCTACTGTAGCTATATGTTGGTATCCGTTTCTAACATCCATAATAAATTCCAGTTCGCTCCTCCTGTTTTCTTGACATTTTAATCCAAATGTGTGCTGATCAACAGTGCGGACTAACAACCATTTGACTGTCTTGATTGTATTTACTACTAATACTAAGCTCACCCTAGTCCTCCATTTGACAAATCTGACCATTCTCCCGATTCCTGCTGACAAGCAGAAAACTCAAACAAGAAGTACCAGAGTGATGCGCTCAATACAGAAGTGGTCCGATGAAGCGGATGCTAAGCTACAAGGTGTGTTTCGCTAGCACAAACTGGAATATGTTCCGGGATTCATCCGATGGCATTGAGGAGTTTACCACATCAGTCACCGGCTTCATTAATACAGTGCCTTCAGAAAGTATTCATACCCCTTGACTTATTCCACATTTTGTTGTTAGCCTGAATTCAAAATGGATATAAAACAAATAATATCACTCATCTACACACAATACACCATAATGCAAAGTGAAAACATGTTTTTAGAAATGTTTGCAAATGTATTGAAAATGAAATACAGAAATGTCATGTTAGAATCACCTTTGGCAGCGATTACAGCTGTGAGTCTTTCTGGGTCTCTAAGAGCTTTGCACACCTGGATTGTACAATATTTGCCAATTATTATTTTCAAAATTCTTGCCATAGATTTTCAAGCAGATTTAAGTCAAAACTGTAACTCGGCCACTCAGGAACATTCACTGTCTTCTTGGTAAGCAACTCCAGTGTAGATTTTCCCAGTGTCTGGTGGAAAGCAGACTGAACCAGGTTTTCCTCTAGGATTTTGTTTCATTTTTTTTATCCTGAAAAACTCTCCAGTCCTTAACAATGACAAGCATACCCATAACATGATGCCGCCACCACTATGCTTGAAAATATGGAGAGTGGTACTCAGTAATATGTTGTATTGGATTTGCCCCAAACATAACACTTTGTATTCACGGCAAAAAAAATGTGCACTATTACTTTAGTGCCTTGTTGCAAACAGGATGCATTTTTTTGAATATTTGTATTCTGTACAAGCTACCAGCTTTTCACTATGTCAATTAGGTTAGTATTGTGGAGTAACTACAATGTTGTTGATCCATCCTCAGTTTTTTCCTATCCCAGCCATTAAACTATGTAACTATTTTCAAAGTCAACATTGGCCTCATGGTAAAATCCCTGAGGGGTTTCCTTCTTCTCTGGCAACTGAGTTAGGAAGGACCTCTGTATCTTTGTAGTGACTGGGTGTATTGATACACCATCCAAAGTGTAATTAATAGCTCAAAGAGATTTTCAATGTCTGCTTTTATTTTTTGATTTTCTGTTCATCTACCTATAGGTGCCCTTGTTTGCGAGGCTTTGGAAAACCTCTCTGGTCTTTGTGGTTTAATCTGTGTTTGAAATTCACTGCGCGATTGAGGGACCTTACAGATAATTGTGTGGTGTGGGGTACAGAGATGAGGTAGTCATTCAAAAATCATGTTCAACACTATTATTGCACACAGTCCATGCAACTTATTATGTGACTTGTTAAGCAAATTTCTACTCCTGAACTTAAGGCTTTCCATAACAAAGCGGTTGAATGCTTATTGACTCGAGACATTTCAGCTTTACATTTTTTATTAATTTTTAAATATTTCAAAAAATATAATTCCACTTTGACATTATGGGCTATTGTGTGTAGGCCAGTGACCCAAAAATCTCAATTTAATCCATTTTAAATTCAGGCAGTAACACAACAAAATGTGGAAAAGTCAAGAGGTGTGAAAACTTTGAAGGCACTGTAAGTGCATAGACGACGTCGTCCCCACAGTTGACCATATGTAGATATCCCAACCAGAAGCAATGGATTACAGGCAACATCCGCACTGAGCTAAAGGCTAGAGCTGCTGCTTTCAAGGAGCAGGACACTAATCCGGATGCTTATAAGAAATCCGCCTACGCCTTCCGACAAACCATCAAACAGGCAAAGCATCAATCCTACTACACCGGCTCTGACGCTCATCGGATGTGGCAAGTCTTGCAAACTATTACGGATTACAATGGGAAATGCAGCCGCGAGCTGTCCAGTGACACGAGTTTACCAGATGAGCTAAATGCCTTCTATGCTCGCTTCGAGGCAAGCAACACTGAAAACCATGCATTAGAGCACCAGCTGTTCCGGACGACTGTGTGATCACGCTCTCCGTAGCCTATGTGAGTAAGACCTGTAAACAGGTTAACATTCACAAGGCCACAAGGCCAGACAGATTACCAGGACGCACACTCAGAGCATGCACTGACCAGCTGGCAAGTGTTTTCACTGACATTGTCATCCTCTCTCTGACCCAGTCTGTAATACCTACATGTTTCAAGCAGACCAACATAGTCCCTATGCCCAAGAATGGCAAGGTAACCAGTCTAAATGACTATCGCCCCGTAGCTCTCACATCTATAGCCATGAAATGCTTTGAAAGGCTGGTCATGGCTCACATCAACATCATCATCCCAGACACCCTGCACCCACTCCAATTCGCGTACCGCCCCAGCAGATCCCCAGATGACGCAATCTCTATTGCACTCCACACTGCCCTTTCCCACCTGGACAAGAGGAAGACCTATGTGTTTTTGCTATTAGAAGGCAACAACCAGCAGACCAGGGTTTAAACCAGCAACCCTTACAGTTATGCAAGCACTACCTATGCCGTTAATGCCCTGGGGCCTCGTTTATAAATGGTGCGTACCTACAAATATACCCCAAAACATGCATGCTCCAGTTTTCACGCAAAAGTTGGCATTTATAAAAACTGAACTTGACGTGAGAATGTGCTTGCCTTTCCGCAAATTTTAGACCATGCGTACACACAGTTTCTAGTGGTTGAAGTATTGCATTGCAAGCAGGCAAGTAGCTTAGTATTTTGTGCAGATGGGGGGATAAGATGGACATGTTTGTTCATAACAAATAACAGGTTAATAACAAGATGCAATTGTTTGCCGTAGTGAGAAGAGAGAACATCAATGTCATGTATCTTTGTATTGTAAAATAATGAGTGTATGAAATAGGTGCCTGTTTCTATGTTATTTAAGTTCCATGATCAATGCAGAATAACTTTCTCACCTTTTCTGTGATGGTTTCGTACTCACGAGGTAGCCTATAGGCCTTCAACAAGTTAGGATACCATTCTTCCCGTCTCTTAATTGGACCCACTTCACAGTAGGAAATAAATAAGCTATTTCATGTATTTTGTTCTAGGCCATCCGATCCAGAGCGCAGTTTATTAACGATAGAACGGATGATTGTAGGCTACTTCTGTAATTCTCGAGTAGACAATATTTCATTTGCAAACATAATTCATATTTTCATAACCTTTGCAGAATAAATTCCAAATATTTTCTGGCATATTCCCGAAGTATACTACAACAAATTACCTTGTTGTTGTTGTTGTTGTTGTTGTTGTTGTTATTATTATTATTCGCATCTGTCATTTAATCGGGCATATTAGGCTATTATTTCAAGTAAGATGGGGAGCGTGGTTTATAACATACAGTAGAATTTTACAGGTGAACAGACATTTTATCTTTTATCTTTTTTTTTTTGTCATTTAGCAGGCGCTCTTATCCATAGCGACTTACAGTTGGTGAGTGCATACATTTTCATACTGGCCCCCCGTGGGAATCAAACCCACAACCCTGGCGTTGCAAGCGCCATGCTCTACCAACTGAGCTACACAGGGGGCTTTTTGCATTGAAGTGTGTATGGCTACCACTGTAATTAGACAATGTTTCAGAATTCGTGGCAGTGTGCAGCATATAGGTTCGAGAAAAAGTAAATGCAAAACATTAGGGCCTTACAAACGATCAAATTATCTGTTTACAGGTCCACAGCAGTTTGCAATTGTTTTTATTTTTTTCCGAAATTTTTTGTCTATCAGATAGCCTAGGCCAACTGCAAATGTCACTGCAAAAGATCAACATTCTGCCATCAAACCTCTAAAGACATTTGATCAAGTTCGCCATTGCTATTTCCTTTAGAAACTGCTTTGGCCTAATTCCAATACTTCAAAAGTATACAGCAAATAGGGGCGTTATTGTCATCATAAAAGGTGAATTATGGGAGTTTTTCAGATGGAGTTATAATGCTTGTTCACACGCGCACAGTTTCAGGGCGGGTCTGATTTATAACGGGAAACATGCGTATGTATTTATAAATGCGCAGTCTTTTTCTGGAATGGCGCACGCAGATATTTAGTGGGAAATTTACACAACAGTTATAAATGAGGCCCCTTGACAGAGGCCGAATTAAAGGTTAAAATAGCACTGCCAATGACAGACTTTTGGTTGCTAAAAAAAGTCAGGCTTTGCATGTGGAAATGTTGTATAATGCACCTTTAACAGAAAATCACCGTCCGGGGTAAAAACCATGGAAATTAAAAACAACATTTTAAGTGAGAAGTAGGCATTGGTCTGAAGCCGAAAAATAAAGGAAATTCACATGAGCAACACAATGCCTACTCCACCCATGCTCTTCCAAGGTTTTCCAGCACACAGCTTTGACCTACTACATTTACATTTAAGTCATTTAGCAGACGCTCTTATCCAGAGCGACTTACAGTTAGTCAAATCAAATCAAATCAAATCAAATTTTATTGGTCACATGCGCCGAATACAACAAGTGCAGACATTACAGTGAAATGCTTACTTACAGCCCTTAACCAACAGTGCGTTTATTTTAAACAAAAAAGTAAGAATAAAACAAAAAAAAAAAAAAGTGTTGAGAAAAACAAAGAGCAGAAGTAAAATAAAGTGACAGTAGGGAGGCTATATATACAGGGGGGGTAACGGTGCAGAGTCAATGTACGGGGGCACCGGCTAGTTGAGGTAGTTGAGGTAATATGTACATGTGGGTAGAGTTAAAGTGACTATGCATAAATACTTAACAGAGTAGCAGCAGCGTAAAAAGGATGGGGTGGGGGGCAGTGCAAATAGTCCGGGTAGCCATGATTAGCTGTTCAGGAGTCTTATGGCTTGTGGGTAGAAGCTGTTGAGAAGTCTTTTGGACCTAGACTTGGCACTCCGGTACCGCTTGCCGTGCGGTAGCAGAGAGAACAGTCTATGACTAGGGTGGCTGGAGTCTTTGACAATTTTGAGGGCCTTCCTCTGACACCGCCTGGTATAGAGGTCTTGGATGGCAGGGAGCTTTGCCCCAGTGATGTACTGGGCCGTACGCACTACCCTCTGTAGTGCCTTGCGGTCAGAGGCCAAGCAGTTGCCATACCAGGCGGTGATGCAACCAGTCAGGATGCTCTCGATGGTGCAGCTGTAGAATTTTTTGAGGATCTGAGGACCCATGCCAAATCTTTTTAGTCTCCTGAGGGGGAATAGGCTTTGTCGTGCCCTCTTCACGACTGTCTTGGTGTGCTTGGACCATGATAGTTCGTTGGTGATGTGGACACCAAGGAACTTGAAGCTCTCAACCTGTTCCACTACAGCCCCGTCGATGAGAATGGGGGCGTGCTCAGTCCTCTTTTTTTCCTGTAGTCCACAATCATCTCCTTTGTCTTGGTCACGTTGAGGGAGAGGTTGTTGTCCTGGCACCACACGGCCAGATCTCTGACCTCCTCCCTATAGGCTGTCTCATCGTTGTCGGTGATCAGGCCTACCACTGTTGTGTCGTCGGCAAACTTAATGATGGTGTTGGAGTCGTGCCTGGCCATGCAGTCATGGGTGAACAGAGAGTACAGGAGGGGACTGAGCACGCACCCCTGAGGGGCCCCCGTGTTGAGGATCAGTGTGGCAGATGTGTTGTTACCTACCCTTACCACCTGGGGGCGGCCCGTCAGGAAGTCCAGGATCCAGTTGCAGAGGGAGGTGTTTAGTCCCAGGATCCTTAGCTTAGTGATGAGCTTAGAGGGCACTATGGTGTTGAATGCTGAGCTGTAGTCAATGAATAGCATTCTCACGTAGGTGTTCCTCTTGTCCAGGTGGGAAAGGGCAGTGTGGGTGCGATAGAGATTGCATCATCTGTGGATCTGTTGGGGCGGTATGCAAATTGGAGTGGGTCTAGGGTTTCTGGGATTATGCTGTTGATGTGAGCCATGACCAGTCTTTCAAAGCACTTCATGGCTACAGACGTCAGTGCCACGGGTCGGTAGTCATTTAGGCAGGTTATCTTAGAGTTCTTGGGCACGGGGACTATGGTGGTCTGCTTGAAACATGTTGGTATTACAGACTCGGTCAGGGACATGTTGAAAATGTCAGTGAAGACACTTGCCAGTTGGTCAGCACATGCTCGGAGTACACGCCTGGTAATCCGTCTGGCCCAGCGGCCTTGTGAATGTTGACTTGCTTAAAAGTCTTACTCACATCGGCTACGGAGAGCGTGATCACATAGTCGTCCGGAACAGCTGGTGCTCTCATGCATGCTTCAGTGTTGCTTGCCTCGAAGCGAGCATAGAAGTGGTTTAGCTCGTCTGGTAGGCTTGTGTCACTGGGCAGCTCGCGGCTGTGCTTCCCTTTGTAGTCTGTAATAGTTTTCAAGCCCTGCCACATCCGACGAGCGTCAGAGCCAGTGTAGTATGATTCAATCTTAGACCTGTATTGACTCTTTGCCTGTTTGATGGTTCGGTCGGAGGTCATAGCGGGATTTCTTATAAGCTTCCGGGTTAGAGTCCCGTTCCTTGAAAGCGGCAGCTCTACCCTTTAGCTCAGTGCGGATGTTGCCTGTAATCCATGGCTTCTGGTTGGGGTATGTACGTACGGTCACTGTGGGGACGACATCATCGATGCACTTATTGATGAAGCCAGTGACTGATGTGGTGTACTCCTCAATGCTGTCTGAAGAATCCCGAACATGTTCCAGTCTGTGCTAGCAAAACAGTCCTGTAGCTTGGCATCTGCGTCATCTGACCACTTTTTTATTAACCGAATCACTGGTGCTTCCTGCTTCAGTTTTTGCTTATAAGCAGGAATCAGGAGGATAGAGTTATGGTCAGATTTGCCAAATGGAGGGCGAGGGAGAGCTTTGTATGCGTCTCTGTGTGTGGAGTAAAGGTGGTCTAGAGTTTTTTTTCCCTCTGGTTGCACATTTGACATGCTGGTAGAAATTAGGTAGAACGGATTTAAGTTTCCCTGCATTAAAGTCCCCGGCCACTAGGAGCGCTGCATCTGGATGAGCGTTTTCCTGTTGATTAATGGCCTTGTACAACTCATTCAGTGCAATCTTAATGCCAGCATTGGTTTGTGGTGGTAAATAGACAGCTATGAAAAATATAGCTGAAAACTCTCTTGGTAAATAGTGTGGTCTACAGCTTATCATAAGATACTCTACCTCAGGCGAGCAAAACCTCGAGACTTCCTTAGTATTTGATTTTGTACACCAGCTGTTGTTTACAAATATACAGAGACCGCCACCCTTTGTCTTACCGGAGCCAGCCGTTCTGTCCTGCCGATGTAGCGTGTAGCCTGCTAGCTGAATGGTATCATTGTTGTCGTTCAGCCACGACTCCGTGAAACATAAGATATTACAGTTTTTAATGTCCCGTTGGTAGGATAACCGTAATCTTAAATCGTCAATTTTATTCTCAAAAGATTGAACGTTGGCTAATAGTATTGATGGGAGAGGCAGTTTACTCGCTCGCCGTCGGATCCTTACAAGGCACCCCGACCTCGTCCCACGATATCTCCGTCTCTTCCTCAGGCGAATGACGGGGATCTGGGCCTTGCCGGGTGTCTGTAGAATATCCTTCGCGTCCGACTCGTTGAAGAAAAAGTCTTCGTCCAATGCGAGGTGAGTAATCGCTGTCCTGATATCCAGAAGCTCTTTTTGGTTATAAGAGACGATGGCATAAACATTATGTACAAAATAAATTACAAATAACGCGGAAAAACACACATAATAGTACAATTGGTTAGAGGGCTGTAAAACGGCAGCCATCTTCTCCGGCGCTGTTGGAGTTTGAGTGCATACATTATTTATTTTTATTTTTCAAATATTTTTTTTCATACTGGCCCCCCGTGGGAACAGTAGCTATGTTGGTCTATTGTACTTCAAACAATGTGTATGCAGGTTGCTTTTGTTTTTCGCCCTAACACTACACAGCTGATTCAATTTATCAAAGCTTGATGATTTTGCTAGGGCAAAAACCAAAATGTGCACCCCTTGGGGTCCCGAGGACCGAGTTTGGGAAAGCCTGGCAGAGACCAACACAGCTACTGTAGTATTGTAGGTCAAAGCTGTGTGCTGAGAATGGGTTGAATAGGCGTTGTGGTGCTCGTGAATTTCCTTTCTTTTTTGGTTTCAGACCAATGCCTACTTCTCACTTAAAACATCGTTTTTTGTTTTTGACGGATGGACAAATGGATGGATGGATGGATTGATAGACAAATGGACAGATAGACCCTCATTCTTCCTCCTCTGCTATTTGCACACCATCTTTGGACATATTGATGAATATTCCCCCCATCTCTTTCCCTCCTGATTGACACCAGCCAGACGATGCTGCTGCTCGCCTTTCTTTATCTCGTCTGTCCTCATCACTGGCTCGGGAAGATTCCAAGAAAAAGGCTGGAATTTGAATATCGCAAATTGCTTCTCTCAGCCGGCCCCCTATTAATTTATATGCGTTGACATTTCAAACGAGATGAGTATGGGTTGGGAAGAGGAGGGGGAGGCATGTTTCTCTACCTCCATGGACAGAAGGTTATCAGTGCTAATATATGCCATTTAGCAGATGCTTTTATCCAAAGTGATTTACCGCTCGCTTACCCACGATCCTTGGCGTTGCAAGCACCATGTTCTACCAACTGAGTCATACAAGGACCACAGAGGTAGAGGATGATTGGCAGATGTGTCACCGGGTGGTCTCTGTTGGTTATATGTTAGGTGGTGGTTAGTTAGACTCAGACCAGACATTTACTTTTATTGGTTGGACCTCCAGGGTTTCAAACCCTCACCTCAGTTACCTCTGTCATTGCCTGTAATAGACAGCATGAGATTAAAGCGTTAGTTTCAGGTTGGTGTAATGTAAACATTATGTGATGTGTGATATTACAGGAGAGCATGCATTAGGCTTGGGCGATATACCTTATACTGAGGTATTCCGAAATACAGACGGTATGATTTTCAATACAGAAAAAAATTACCAACATTGTGGGTGCGTTCTACGCTTATAACGATAAGTTAAGCATAACTATAAGAAATCTAAAATGTGTCAAAGAAATTCTATCCAGCACAGGGCTCCAGCTATGCATTTGGTTTGCTAACTTGCTAGCTAAGTGGCTAGATGTCATGATCAAGCTTATTGGTTACAGCAAAGACATTCAATCCCCTCCTCGATCAAGATCCCTGTTGCGTAAATTGTTTTGTGCGTAAAAATAAATAAATAAATATATATACAGTACCAGTCAAAAGTTTGGACACACCTACTCATTCAAGGGTTTTTCTTTATTTTTACTATTTTCTACATTGTAGAATAATAGTGAAGACCTCAAAACTATGAAATAACACATATGGAATCATGTTGTAGCCAAAAAAGTGTTAAACAAATCAAAATAAATTGTATATTTGAGATTCTTCAAAGTAGCCACCCTTTGCCTTGATGACAGCTTTGCACACTCTTGGCATTCTCTCAACCAGCTTTACCTGGAATGCTTTTCCAACGGTCTTGAAGGAGTTCCCACATATTATGAGCACTGCTTTTCCTTCATTCTGCGGTCCAACTCATCCCAAACCATCTCAATTGGGTTGAGGTTGGGTGATTGTGGAGGCCAGGTCATCTGATGGAGCACTCCATCACTCTCCTTCTTGGTCAAATAGCCCTTACACTGCCTGGAGGTGTGTTTTGGATCATTGTTCTCCTGTTGAAAAACAAATTATAGTCCCACTAAGCGAAATGTGTTATTTCATAGTTTTGATGTCTTCACTATTATCCTACAATGTAGAAAATAGTACAAATAAAGAAAAACCCTGGAATGAGTAGACGTGTGCAAACTTTTGACTGGTACTGTATATATCTTCTTTTAAATAGCGCCCCTTGTGTGCATATTCGGTAATAGCGTATACCCCTGTATTGTACTGAAACGGTATGAAAATCTGGGATTTGTACGCTAATTAGAGTTAATTAATTTGTCTTTAATTTGTCCTTAATGTGTTTTTCTCTCTATCCATCGACTAGGCACGGCTTCATTGCCTAGTGTTGTTTTTCACCCTCTTGTTTGTTTATTTTTATTATTAAATATGCACATAAACCCTGGAACTATCCCTCTTTTCTCACATCTCTCTCTCCCACTCTTTTTTTTCTCTCCTCCCCCATATCCTGCCATAACATTATAAATGCTGCAATCTGTTTGTGTCTACACACCTCTCATACACAGGATACAGCTGGTATAAAAGGTGTGTAGTGAAATGCTTATGTGCTAGCTCCTTCAACAATGCAGTACATTAATCAGTATCAATAGTAACAATACAAGAGTCAAGTCAAGAATAACAAGTGGGTCATTCCACGAAATGAGTGTTTTTTTTGCGTCCCTTTGATATTTTATGTAGATATTGTGCCCCAATATTTCTTTTTAAAAAGCCTGTTATATTAAATGAAGTGCCCCGTAATATAGACTATGGGGGGGGAAAAGACTTGCTAAAGTGCCAAAATTCAGCATTTTTACATGTCCTTCTGTGCATCCTCTGTAAAATGTTAGCATTTTTTTTTGCCCATTTAGGAAAAAATGTACCCACTTAATCCCAACATTTATCCAAGTTTTCACCATCAGTGTAAAGCCCTAGATATTTTGTTGCTTTGACAGTCATTTCTGTAGATTATTATTTACTTCACGTGATTAGTGATACATTTGAATCCTCACCCACACCAGATCAACTGAACACATCACACCAATCCTCATCAAACCTGTATTACCTTTACCTTTAAGAGACTCCTCCACAACCTGGTATCCACCTACCTCTCTGACCTTCTTCTGATCTTCTCACAGTCTATGGCCCCATCCCGCTCCCTCCTCTGCTGGTCTGCTCGTCACCCCCCATTCCACCTCTCCACCATGGGTGCCCGGGCTTTCAGTTGCTCGGGACCCAGGAATGCACTCCCCCCACACATGCAACATGCAGACACAATCATCTCATTCAAAATCATCCTTAAAAAAAAAAAAACACCTCTTCAAGAATGCCTATAAACCTATAGTCTATGGTCTATGATTGACTCTGTCCTATTGACTCTGTATCCCTATGTGTCACCCCAACCCAAACCCTTACCCTAAACTGGGTCCATATCCTATTCCCAACCCTACCCCCTAAACCGGGTTCGTGTCCTCTACCCAACCCCTCCCTCCTCTTTTAATCTGTCTTGTTTTGTCTGTCCTTTGAGTTTAAATTGCAATTTCATTGATTCACTTTATCTTATGATCTTATGTACTGCACCTTATTTTATGTAGGCCTACTTTTAATGTAATATGTCCTTGAGTGCCCTGAAAGGCATCCGCCAAATAAAATGTATTATTATAATTTTAATAGTCAACCCTATTACAGTCAACAATGTTACATTCAACCCTGTCACAGTCAACCCTTTCACAGTCAACCCTATTAGTCAACAATGGTACAGTCAACCCTGGCACAGTCAACCCTAATTGGTGGAGATTTAATAGTATATAATAAAACAGCAGTGTTGACTGTGTGTGAGTTCTGAATGTGTTTTAATATGTATGTGTGTGTGTGTGCATGTGTGTAAATGTGTGTGTAATGGTTGGATGTGTGGGCAGTCAGTCCAATAATCTCTAAGGTGCAGGTATTCTCTAAGGTGCAGCTCCATGCAGGGAGACGGCTAGGGTTACCTGTTCAGCAGACTCATGGCCTGGTGGTAGAAGCTGTCTGACACACTCTCTCAGGCACTCTCTGACCGCCATTGATCTCTAGCATCCAGCTAGCTGAATGAAATCACAGGGTGTCAGACATGCTGCTACCCAGACCACTCAGGCCTGTCAGATCCTTTTACCTTCAACCATCAGTCCACATCACACCCTGCTGAGCCCCTCACCTCTCCTCTCCTCCTGTCTACTCTGTTTAAAAACATAATGTATTCTATTGAGATGATGCAGAGTAGTTCTTCTCCAAACTCCCCTCTCTTCCATTCCTCTCCATCTCGCTCTCTTTCTCTCTCTCTCTCTCTTTCTCTCTCTCGGTCTCTCTCTCGGTCTCTCGCTCGCTCTGTCTCTCTCAACAAAGTATCTTATGGCCTGTATGTCTATACAGTCTGTTTGTGTGGTGAGTTGTGTTGTGTTTATACAGCGTTTTACTGCTTGGTCTCACAATCATTACTCTGCCCATAGAGGCAATCAGGCAAACAAACAGCGAGGAAAACAGACCGATAAATTACCATCACTGCAAGACGTTGTCAAATAAACGTTTGTTGGTCTCGTACACCGATTTGCAGATGTTACCGCAGGTGCAGCGAAATGCTTGTGTTTCTAGCTCCAACAGTGCAGTAATAATACCTAGAAAACAATACTAAAATAATACGCACATAAGTAAAAAGTAAAAAGAAAGAAATTAAGAAATATCAGAACGAGCAATGTCAGAGTCTGGAATATATATATATATATATATATATATATATATATATATATATATATATATATATATATATATATATATATATATATATATATATATATATATATATATATATATATATATATATATATATATATATATATTTTGATGGACTGTTGTTTCTCTTTGCTTATTTGAGCTGTTCTTGCCATAATATGGACTTGGTCTTTTACCAAATAGGGCTATCTTCTGTATACCCCCCCCTACCTTGTCACAACACAACTGATTGGCTCAAACGCATTAAGAAGGAAAGAAATTCCACAAATTAACTTTCAACATGGCACACCTGTTAATTGAAATGCATTCCAGGTGACTACCTCATGAAGCTGGTTGAGAGAATGCCAAGCGTGTGCAAAGCTTTCATCAAGGCAAAGTGCGGCTACTTTGAAGAATCTAAAATCTAAAATATATTTTGATTTGTTTAACACTTTTTGGTTACTACATGATTCCATATGTGTTTTTTCCTAGCATTGATGTCTTCACTATTATTCTACAATGTAGAAAATAGTAAAAATAAAGAAAAACCCTTGAATGAGTAGGTGTCCAAACTTTGACTGGTACTGTGTGTGTATATATGTGTGTATGTGTATATATATGTGTGTATATATATATACACACACACACACACAGTGGGGAGAACAAGTATTTGATACACTGCAGATTTTGCAGGTTTTCCTACTTACAAAGCATGTAGAGGTCTGTAATTCTTATCACAGGTACACTTCAACTGTGAGAGACGGAATCTAAAAAAAAAATCAAGAAAATCACATTCTACGATTTTAAAGTAATTAATTTGCATTTTATTGCATGACATAAGTATTTGATCAGAAAAGCAGAACTTAATATTTGGTACAGAAACCTTTGTTTGCAATTACAGAGATCATACGTTTCCTGTAGGTCTTGACCAGGTTTGCACACACTGCAGCAGGGATATTGGCCCACTCCTCCATACAGACCTTCTCCAGATCCTTCAGGTTTTCGGGGGCTGTCGCCTGGGCAATACGGACTTTCAGCTCCCTCCATAGATTTTCTATTGGGTTCAGGTCTGGAGACTGGCTAGGCCACTCCAGGACCTTGAGATGCTTCTTACGGAGCCACTCCTTAGTTGCCCTGGCTGTGTGTTTCGGGTCGTTGTCATGCTGGAAGACCCAGCCACGACCCATCTTCAATGCTCTTACTGAGGGAAGGAGGTTGTTGGCCAAGATCTCGCGATACATGGCCCCATCCATCCTCCCCCTCAATACGGTGCAGTCGTCCTGTCCCCTTTGCAGAAAAGCATCCCCAAAGAATGATGTTTCCACCTCCATGCTTCACGGTTGGGATGGTGATCTTGGGGTTGTACTCATCCTTCTTCTTCCTCCAAACACGGCGAGTGGAGTTTAGACCAAAAAGCTATATTTTTGTCTCATCAGACCACATGACCTTCTCCCATTCCTCCTCTGGATCATCCAGTTGGTCATTGGCAAACTTCAGACGGGCCTGGACATGCGCTGGCTTGAGCAGGGGGACCTTGCGTGCGCTGCAGGATTTTAATCCATGACAGCGTAGTGTGTTACTAATGGTTTTCTTTGAGACTTTGGTCCCAGCTCTCTTCAGGTCATTAACCAGGTCCTGCCGTGTAGTTCTGGGCTGATCCCTCACCTTCCTCATGATCATTGATGCCCCACGAGGTGAGATCTTGCATGGAGCCCCAGACCGAGGGTGATTGACCGTCATCTTGAACTTCTTCCATTTTCTAATAATTGCGCCAACAGTTGTTGCCTTCTCACCAAGCTGCTTGCCTATTGTCCTGTAGCCCATCCCAGCCTTGTGCCGGTCTACAATTCTATCCCTGATGTCCTTACACAGCTCTCTGGTCTTGGCCATTGTGGAGAGGTTGGAGTCTGTTTGATTGAGTGTGTGGACAGGTGTCTTTTATACAGGTAACGAGTTCAAACAGGTGCAGTTAATACAGGTAATGAGTGGAGAACAGGAGGGCTTCTTAAAGAAAAACTAACAGGTCTGTGAGAGCCGGAATTCTTACTGGTTGGTAGGTGATCAAATACTTATGTCATGCAATAAAAGGCAAATTAATTACTTAAAAGTCATACAAAGTGATTTTCTGGATTTTTGTTTTAGATTCCGTCTCTCACAGTTGAAGTGTACAGTGGGGAAAAAAAGTATTTAGTCAGCCACCAATTGTGCAAGTTCTCCCACTTAAAAAGATGAGAGAGGCCTGTAATTTTCATCATAGGTACACGTCAACTATGACAGACAAAATGAGGGGAAAAAATCCAGAAAATCACATTGTAGGATTTTTTATGAATTTATTTGCAAATTATGGTGGAAAATAAGTATTTTACAACAAAAGTTTCTCAATACTTTGTTATATACCCTTTGTTGGCAATGACACAGGTCAAACGTTTTCTGTAAGTCTTCACACGGTTTTCACACACTGTTGCTGGTATTTTGGCCCATTCCTCCATGCAGATCTCCTCTAGAGCAGTGATGTTTTGGGGCTGTCGCTGGGCAACACAGACTTTCAACTCCCTCCAAAGATCTTCTATGGGGTTGAGATCTGGAGACTGGCTAGGCCACTCCAGGACCTTGAAATGTTTCTTACGAAGCCACTCCTTCGTTGCCCGGGCAGTGTGTTTGGGATCATTGTCATGCTGAAAGACTCAGCCATGTTTCATTTTCAATGCCCTTGCTGATGGAAGGAGGTTTTCACTCAAAATCTCACGATACATGGCCCCATTCATTCTTTCCTTTACACGGATCAGTCGTCCTGGTCCCTTTGCAGAAAAACAGCCCCAAAGCATGATGTTTCCACCCCCATGCTTCACAGTAGGTATGGTGTTCTTTGGATGCAACTCAACATTATTTTTCCTCCAAACACGACGAGTTGAATTTTTACCAAAAAGTTCTATTTTGGTTTCATCTGACCATATGACATTCTCCCAATCCTCTTCTGGATCATCCAAATGCACTCTAGCAAACTTCAGACGGGCCTGGACATGTACTGGCTTAAGCAGGGGGACACGTCTGGCACTGCAGGATTTGAGTCCCTGGCGGCGTAGTGTGTTACTGATGGTAGGCTTTGTTACTTTGGTCCCAGCTCTCTGCAGGTCATTCACTAGGTCCCCCCGTGTGGTTCTGGGATTTTTGCTCACCGTTCTTGCTTGATAATTTTGACCCCACGGGGTGAGATCTTGCGTGGAGCCCCAGATCGAGGGAGATTATCAGTGGTCTTGTATGTCTTCCATTTCCCTAATAATTGCTCCCACAGTTGATTTCTTCAAACCAAGCTGCTTACCTATTGCAGATTCAGTCTTCCCAGCCTGGTGCAGGTCTACAATTTTGTTTCTGGTGTCCTTTGACAGCTCTTTGGTCTTAGCCATAGTGGAGTTTGGAGTGTGACTGTTTGAGGTTGTGGACAGGTGTCTTTTATACTGATAACAAGTTCAAACAGGTGCCATTAATACAGGTAACGAGTGGAGGACAGAGGAGCCTCTTAAAGAAGAAGTTACAGGTCTGTGAGAGCCAGAAATCTTGCTTGTTTGTAGGTGACCAAATACTTATTTTCCACCATAATTTGCAAATAAATTCATAAAAAATCCTACAATGTGATTTTCTGGAGAGAAAAAATCTCAATTTGTCTGTCATAGTTGACGTGCACCTATGATGAAAATTACAGGCCTCATCTTTTTAAGTGGGAGAACTTGCACAATTGGTGGCTGACTAAATACTTTTTTCCCCCACTGTACCTATGATAAAAATGTCAGACCTCTACATGCTTTGTAAGTAGGAAAACCTGCAAAATCGGCAGTGTATCAAATACTTGTTCTCCCCACTGTGTGTGTATATATATATATATATGTATGTGTGTGTATATGTGTATATATATGTGTATATATATATGTATATATGTGTGTGTGTGTGTGTGTGTGTGTGTATATATATATATATATATATACACACACAGTGGGGAGAACAAGTATTTGATACACTGCCGATTTTGCAGGTTTTCCTACTTACAAAGCATGTAGAGGTCTGACATTTTTATCATAGGTACAGTGAGGGGAAAAAAGTATTTGATCCCCTGCTGATTTTGTACGTTTGCCCACTGACAAAGAAATTATCAGTCTATAATTTTAATGGTAGGTTTATTTGAACAGTGAGAGACAGAATAACAACAAAAAGATCCAGAAAAACGCATGTCAAAAATGTTATGAATTGATTTGCATTTTAATGAGGGAAATAAGTATTTAACCCCCTCTCAATCAGAAAGATTTCTGGCTCCCAGGTGTCTTTTATACAGGCAACGAGCTGAGATTAGGAGCACACTCTTAAAGGGAGTGCTACTAATCTCAGCTTGTTACCTGTATAAAAGACACCTGTCCACAGAAGCAATCAATCAATCAGATTCCAAACTCTCCACCATGGCCAAGACCAAAGAGCTCTCCAAGGATGTCAGGGACAAGATTGTAGACCTACACAAGGCTGGAATGGGCTACAAGACCATCGCCAAGCAGCTTGGTGAGAAGGTGCAAACAGTTGGTGCGATTATTCGCAAATGGAAGAAACACAAAAGAACTGTCAATCTTCCTCGGCCTGGGGCTCCATGCAAGATCTCACCTCGTGGAGTTGCAATGATCATGAGAATGGTGAGGAATCAGCCCAGAACTACACGGGAGGATGTTGTCAATGATCTCAAGGCAGCTGGGACCATAGTCACCAAGAAAACAATTGGTAACATACTACGCCGTTTAGGACTAAAATCCTGCAGCGCCCGCAAGGTCCCCCTGCTCAAGAAAGCACATATACAGGCCCATCTGAAGTTTGCCAATGAACATCTGAATGATTCAGAGGAGACCTGGGTGAAAGTGTTGTGGTCAGATGAGACCAAAATTGAGCTCTTTGGCATCAACTCAACTTGTCGTGTTTGGAGGAGGAGGAATGCTGCCTATGACCCCAAGAACACCATCCCCACCGTCAAACATGGAGGTGGAAACATTATGCTTTGGGGGTGTTTTTCTGCTAAGGGGACAGGACAACTTCACCGCATCAAAGGGACGATGGACGGGGACATGTACCGTCAAATCTTGGGTGAGAACCTCCTTCCCTCAGCCAGGGCATTGAAAATGGGTCGTGGATGGGTATTCCAGCATGACAATGACCCAAAACACACGGCCAAGGCAACAAAGGAGTGGCTCAAGAAGAAGAACGTTAAGGCCATGGAGTGGCCTAGCCAGTCTCCAGACCTTAATCCCATAGAAAATCTGTGGAGGGAGCTGAAGGTTCGAGTTGCCAAACGTCAGCCTCGAAACCTTAATGACTTGGAGAAGATCTGCAAAGAGGAGTGGGACAAAAATCCCTCCTGAGAAGTGTGCAAACCTGGTGGCCAACTACAAGAAACGTGTGACCTCTGTGATTGCCAACAAGGGTTTTGCCACCAAGTACTAAGTCATGTTTTGCAGAGGGGTCAAATACTTATTTCGCTCATTAAAATGCAAATCAATTCATAACGTTTTTGACATGCGTTTTTCTGGATTTTTTTTATTTATTCTGTCTCTCATTGTTCAAATAAACCTACCATAAAAATTATAGACTGATCATGTCTTTGTCAGTGGGCAAACGTACAAAATCAGCAGGGGATCAAATACTTTTTTCCCTCACTATATATATATATGTGTGTGTGTGTGTGTGTGTGTGTGTGTGTGTGTGTGTGTGTGTGTGTGTGTGTGTGTGTGTGTGTGTGTGTGTGTGTGTGTGTGTGTATATACAGGTAAAAGTCAGTAAATTAGAATATTTTGAAAAACTTGATTTATTTCAGTAATTGCATTCAAAAGGTGTAACTTGTACATTATATTTATTCATTGCACACAGACTGATGCATTCAAATGTTTATTTCATTTAATTTTGATGATTTGAAGTGGCAACAAATGAAAATCCAAAATTCCGTGTGTCACAAAATTAGAATATTGTGTAAGGGTTACATTTGAAGACACCTGGTGCCACAAACTAATCAGCTGATTAACTCAAAACACCTGCAAAGGGCTTTAAATGGTCTCTCAGTCCAGTTCTGAAGCCTACACAAACATGGGGAAGACTTCAGATTTGACAGCTGTCCAAAAGGCGACCATCGACACATTGCACAAGGAGGGAAAGACACAAAGGTTATTGCAGAAGAGGCTGGCTGTTCTCAGAGCTCTGTGTCCAAACACATTAATAGAGAGGCAAAGGGAAGGAAAAACTGTGGTCAGAAAAAGTGTACAAGCGATAGGGATCACCGCGCCCTAGTCAAGATTGTGAAAAAACCCATTCAAAAATGTGGGGGAGATTCACAAGGAGTGGACAGCTGCTGGAGTCAGGGCTTCAAGATCCACCACCAAGAGACGCTTGAAAGACATGGGTTTCAACTGCCGCATACCTCGTGTCAAGCCACTGTTGACCAAGAAACAGCGCGAAAAAAGCGTCTCACCTGGGCTAAGGAAAAAAAGAGCTGGACTGCTGCTGAGTGGTCTAAAGTCATGTTTTCTGACCGAAAGCAAATTTTGCATTTCCTTTGGAAATCGAGGTCCCAGAGTCTGGAGGAAGACAGGAGAGGCACAGGATCCACGTTGCCTGAAGTCTAGTGTAAAGTTTCCACCATCAGTGATGGTTTGGGGTGCCATGTCATCTGCTGGTGTCGGTCCACTCTGTTTCCTGAGATCCAGGGTCAACGCAGCCGTCTACCAGCAAGTTTTAGAGCACTTCATGCTTCCTGCTGCTGACCTGCTCTATGGAGATGGAGATTTCAGGTTCCAACAGGACTTGGCGCCTGCACACAGCGCAAAATCTACCCGTGCCTGGTTTACGGACCATGGTATTTCTGTTCTAAATTGGCCAGCCAACTCCCCTGACCTTAGCCCCATAGAAAATCTGTGGGGTATTGTGAAAAGGAAGATGCAGAATGCCAGACCCAACAACGCAGAAGAGTTGAAGGCCACTATCAGAGCAACCTGGGCTCTCATAACACCTGAGCAGTGCCAGAAACTCATCGACTCCATGCCACGCCGCATTAATGCAGTAATTGAGGCAAAAGGAGCTCCAACCAAGTATTGAGTATTGTACATGCTCATATTTTTCATTTTCATACTTTTCAGTTGGCCAACATTTCTAAAAAATCCCTTTTTTGTATTAGCCTTAAGTAATATTCTAATTTTGTGACACACGGAATTTTGGATTTTCATTTGTTGCCACTTCAAATCATCAAAATTAAATGAAATAAACATTTGAATGCATCAGTCTGTGTGCAATGAATAAATATAATGTACAAGTTACACCTTTTGAATGCAATTACTGAAATAAATCAAGTTTTTCAAAATATTCTAATTTACTGACTTTTACCTGTATGTGTGTATGTATATATGTGTGTATGTGTGTGTGTGTGTATATATATATATATATATATACTGCTCAAAAAAATTAAGGGAACACTAAAATAACACATCCTAGATCTGAATGAATGAAATAATCTTATTAAATGCTTTTTTCTTTACATAGTTGAATGTGCTGACAACAATATCACTCAAAAAGTATCAATGGAAATCAAATGTATCAACCCATGGAGGTCTGGATTTGGAGTCACCCTCAAAATTAAAGTGGAAAACCACACTACAGGCTGATCCAACTTTGATGTAATGTCCTTAAAACAAGTCAAAATGAGGCTCAGTAGTGTGTGTGGCCTCCACGTGCCTGTATGACCTCCCCTACAACGCCTGGGCATGCTCCTGATGAGGTGGCGGATGGTCTCCTGAGGATCTCCTCCCAGACCTGGACTAAAGCATCCGCCAACTCCTGGACAGTCTGGTGCAACGTGGCGTTGGTGGATGGAGCGAGACATGATGTCCCAGATGTGCTCAATTGGATTCAGGTCTGGGGAACGGGCGGGCCAGTCCATAGCATCAATGCCTTCCTCTTGCAGGAACTGCTGACACACTCCAGTGACATGAGGTCTAGCATTGTCTTGCATTAGGAGGAACCCAGGGCCAACCGCACCATCATATGGTCTCACAAGGGGTCTGAGGATCTCATCTCGGTACCTAATGGCAGTCAGGCTACCTCTGGCGAGCACATGGAGGGCTGTGCGGCCCCCCAAAGAAATGCCACCCCACACCATGACTGACCCACCGCCAAACCGGTCATGCTGGAGGATGTTGCAGGCAGCAGAACGTTCTCCACGGCATCTCCAGACTCTGTCACGTCTGTCACATGTGCTCAGTGTGAACCTGCTTTCATCTGTGAAGAGCACAGGGCGCTAGTGGCGAATTTGCCAATCTTGGTGTTCTCTGGCAAATGCCAAACGTCCTGCACGGTGTTGGGCTGTAAGCACAACCCCCACCTGTGGACGTCGGGCCCTCATACCACCCTCATGGAGTCTGTTTCTGACCGTTTGAGCAGACACATGCACATTTGTGGCCTGCTGGAGGTCATTTTGCAGGGCTCTGGCAGTGCTCCTCCTGCTCCTCCTTGCACAAAGGCAGAGGTAGCAGTCCTGCTGCTGGGTTGTTGCCCTCCTACGACCTCCTCCACGTCTCCTGATGTACTGGCCTGTCTCCTGGTAGCGCCTCCATGCTCTGGACACTACGCTGACAGACACAGCAAACCTTCTTGCCACAGCTCGCATTGATGTGCCATCCTGGATGAGCTGCACTACCTGAGCCACTTGTGTGGGTTGTAGACTCCGTCTCATGCTACCACTAGAGTGAAAGCACCGCCAGCATTCAAAAGTGACCAAAACATCAGCCAGGAAGCATAGGAACTGAGAAGTGGTCTGTGGTCACAACCTGCAAGACCTGTTGTCTATTCCATTTGCACAACAGCATGTGAAATGTATTGTCAATCAGTGTTGCTTCCTAAGTGGACAGTTTGATTTCACAGAAGTGTGATTGACTTGGAGTTACATTGTGTTGTTTAAGTGTTCCCTTAATTATTTTGAGCAGTGTGTATATATATATATATATATATATATATATATATATATTAGTGTGTGTGTGCGCACTTTGCACAAGGAGAAGCTGTACGGGAGAGTGATGCGGAAGAAGCCTTTTCTTCACACACGCCACAAACAGAGTAGCTTGAGGTATGCAAACGTACATTTGGACAAGCCAGCTTCATTTTGGAATAAGGTGTTGTGGACTGATGAAACAAAGATTGAGTTATTTGGTCATAACAACGTTCGTTATGCATGGCGGCAAAAGAACACAGCGTTCCAAGAAAAACACTTGCTACCCACAGTAAAATTTGGTGGGGGTTCCATCATGCTGTGATATTATTATTATTATTATTATTATTATTATTATTATTATTATTATTATTATCATGCTGTGTGGCCAGTGTCGGTACTGGGAATATTGTTTAAGTTGAGGGTCGCATGAATTCCACTCAATATCAGCAGATTCATGGGAATAATGTTGAAGAATCAGTCACAAAGTTAAAGTTACGCCGGGGCTGAATATTTCAACAAGACAACGACCCAAAACACTGCTCAAAATCTACCCAGACATTTATGCAGAGGAACAAGTACAATGTTCTGGAATGGCCATCCCAGTCCCCAGACCTGAATATCATTGAGAATCTGTTGGATGATTTGAAGCTGGCTGTCCATGCTCGGCAACCATCAAACCTAACTGAAGTGGAGATGTTTTGTAAGGAGGAATGGTCCAAAATACCTTCATCCAGAATTCAGACACTCATTAGAGGCTATAGGAAGCGTCTAGAGGCTGTTATTTTAGTAAAAGGAGGCTCTACTAAATATTGATGTGATTTTTCTGTTGGGGTGCCCAAATTTTTGTTTTGATGCACATTGCACATTTTCTGTTAATCCAATAAACCTAATTTCACTACTGAAATGTTACTGTGTCCATCAGTTATTTGATAGATGAAAATGAAATTGCTGATCCAAACACCCAATTATTTATAAATGGAAATCATGGAAATTGTCAGGGGTGCCCAAACTTTTTCATACGACTGTATGTATGTATGTATGTATGTATGTATGTGTGTGTATATATATATATATATATATATATATATATACATACATACATACAGTGGGGAGAACAAGTATTTGATACACTGCTGATTTTGCAGGTTTTCCTACTTACAAAGCATGTAGAGGTCTGTAATTCTTATCATAGGTACACTTCAACTGTGAGAGACGGAAAAAATCCAGAAAATCACATTGTATGATTTTTAAGTAATTAATTTGCCTTTTATTGCATGACATAAGTATTTGATCACCTACCAACCAGTAAGAATTCCGGCTCTCACAGACCTGTTAGTTTTTCTTTAAGAAGCCATCCTGTTCTCCACTCATTACCTGTATTAACTGCACCTGTTTGAACTCGTTACCTGTATAAAAGACACCTGTCCACACACTCAATCAAACAGACTCCAACCTCTCCACAATGGCCAAGACCAGAGAGCTGTGTAAGGACATCAGGGATAAAATTGTAGACCTGCACAAGGCTGGGATGGGCTACAGGACAATAGGCAAGCAGCTTGGTGAGAAGGCAACAACTGTTGGTGCAATTATTAGAAAATTGAAGAAGTTCAAGATGACGGTCAATCACCCTCGGTCTGGGGCTCCATGCAAGATCTCACCTCGTGGGGCATCAATGATCATGAGGAAGGTGAGGGATCAGCCCAGAACTACACGGCAGGACCTGGTCAATGACCTGAAGAGACCTGGACCACAGTCTCAAAGAAAACCATTAGTAACACACTATGCCGTCATGGATTAAAATCCTGCAGCGCACGCAAGGTCCCCCTGCTCAAGCCAGCGCATGTCCAGGCCCGTCTGAAGTTTGCCAATGACCATCTGGATGATCCAGAGAAGGTCATGTGGTCTGATGAGACAAAAATAGAGCTTTTTGGTCTAAACTCCACTCGCCGTGTTTGGAGGAAGAAGAAGGATGAGTACAACCCCAAGAACACCATCCCAACCGTGAAGCATGGAAGTGGAAACATTCTTTGGGGATGCTTTTCTGCAAAGGGGAAAGGACGACTGCACCGTATTGAGGGGAGGATGGATGGGGCCATGAATCGCGAGATCTTGGCCAACAACCTCCTTCCCTCAGTAAGAGCATTGAAGATGGGTCGTGGCTGGGTCTTCCAGCATGACAACGACCCGAAACACACAGCCAGGGCAACTAAGGAGTGGCTCCGTAAGAAGCATCTCAAGGTCCTGGAGTGGCCTAGCCAGTCTCCAGACCTGAACCCAATAGAACATCTTTGGAGGGAGCTGAAAGTCCGTATTGCCCAGCGACAGCCCCGAAACCTGAAGGATCTGGACAAGGTCTGTATGGAGGAGTGGGCCAAAATCCCTGCTGCAGTGTGTGCAAACCTGGTCAAGACCTACAGGAAACGTATGATCTCTGTAATTGCAAACAAAGGTTTCTGTACCAAATATTAAGTTCTGCTTTTCTGATGTTTCAAATACTTATGTCATGCAATAAAATGCAAATTAATTACTTAAAAATCACACAGATTTTCTGGATTTTTGTTTTAGATTCCGTCTCTCACAGTTGAAGTGTATCTATAATAACAATTACAGACCTCTACATGCTTTGTAAGTAGGAAAACCTGCAAAATCGGCAGTGTTTCAAATACTTGTTCTCCCCACTGTACATACAGTTGAAGTCGGAAGTTTACATACACTTAGGTTGGAGTCATTAAAACTCTCTTTTCAACCACTCCACAAATTTCTTGTTAACAAACTATAGTTTTGGCAAGTAGGTTAGGACATCTACTTTGTGCATGACACAAGTAATTTTTCCAACAATTCTTTACAGACAGATTATTTCACTTATAATTCACTGTTTCACAATTTCAGTGGGTCAGATGTTTACATACACTAAGTTGACTGTGCCTTTAAACAGCTTGGAAAATTCATGGATTTAGAAGCTTCTGATAGGCTAATTGACATCATTTGAGTCAATTGGAGGTGTACCTGTGGATGTATTTCAAGGCCTACCTTCAAACTCAGTGACTCTTTGCTTGACATCATGGGAAAATTAAAATAAATCAGCCAAGTCCTCAGAAAAAAAATGGTAGACCTCCACAAGTCTGGTTCATCCTTGGGAGCCATTTCCAAACGCCTGAAGGTACCACGTTCATCTGTACAAACAATAGTACGCAAATATAAACACCATGGGACCACGCTGCCGTCATAGCGCTCAGGAAGGAGATGCGTTCTGTCTCCTAGAGATGAACGTACTTTGGTGCGAAAAGTGCAAATCAATCCCAGAACAACAGCAAAGGACCTTGTGAAGATGCTGGAGGAAACAGGGGGTTGCTTGAAAGCCGAACAACACCATCCCAATCGTGAAGCACGGATGTGGCAGCATCATGCTGTGGGGGTGCTTTGCTGCAGGAGGGACTGGTGCACTTCACAAAATAGATTGCATCATGAGGAAGTAAAATTATGTAGATATATTGACGCAACATCTCAAGACATCAGTCAGGAAGTTAAAGATTGGTCGCAAATGGGTCTTCCAAATGAACAATGACCCCAAGCATACTTCCAAAGTTGTGGCAAAATGGCTTAAGGACAACAAAGTCAAGGTATTGGAGTGGCAATCACAAAGCCCTCAATCCTGTAGAAAATGTGTGGGCAGAACTGAAAAAGCGTGTGCGAGCAAGGAGGCCTACAAACCTGACTCAGTTACACCAGCTCTGTCAGGAGGAATGGGCCAAAATTCACCCAACTTTTGGTGGGAAGCTTGTGGAAGGCTACCCGAAACGTTTGACCCAAGTTGAACAATTTAAAGGCAATGCTACCAAATACTAATTGAGTGTATGTAAACTTCTGACCCACTGGGAATGTGATGAAAGAAATTAAAGCTGAAATAAATCATTCTCTCTACTATTATTCTGACATTTCACATTCTTAAAATAAAGTGGTGATCCTAACTGGCCTACGACAGGGAATTTTTACTAGGATTACATTTCAGGAATTGTGAAAAACTGAGTTTAAATGTATTTGGCTAAGGTGTATGTAAACTTCCGACTTCAACTGTACATACACACAGTACCAGTCAAAAGTTTGGACACCTACTCATTCAAGGGTTTTTCTTTATTTTTTACTATTTTCTACAATCAGAATATAGCCCTATTTGGTAAAATACCAAGTCCATATTATGGCAAGAACAGCTCAAATAAGCAAAGCGAAACAACAGTCCATCATTACTTTAATACATGAAGGTCAGTCAATATGGAACATTTCAAGAACTTAGAAAGTTTCTTCAAGTGCACTCGCAACAACCATCAAGTGCTATGATGAAACTGGCTTGCATGAGGACCGCCACAGGAATGGAAGACCCAGAGTTACCTTTGCTGCAGAGGATACGTTCATTAGAGTTACCAGCCTCAGAAATTGCAGCCCAAATAAATGCTTCACAGAGTTCAAGTCACAGACACATCTCAACATCAACTGTTCAGAGGGGACTGTGTGAATCAGGCCTTCATGATCGATTTGCTGCAAAGAAACCACTACTAAAGGACACCAATAAGAAGAAGAGACCTGCTTGGGCCAAGAAACACGAGCAATGGACATTAGACCGGTGGAAATCTGTACATCTGTACTTTGGTCTGGAGTCCAAATCCAGATTTTTGTGAGATGCTGTGTGGGTGAACGGATGATCTCCGCATGTGTGGTTCCCACCGTAAAGCATGAAGGAGGAGGTGTTATGGTGTGGGGGTGCTTTGCTGGTGACACTGTCTGTGATTTATTTAGAAATCAAGGTGCACTTAACCAGCATGGCTACCACAGCATTCTGCAGCGATACGCCATACCATCTGGTTTGGGCTTAGTGGGACTATCATTTGTTTTTCAACAGGACAATGACCCAACACACCTCCAGGCTGTGTAAGGGCTATTTTACCAAGAAGGAGAGTGATGGAGTGCATCATCAGATGACCTGGCCTCCACAATCCCCCGACCTAAACCCAATTGAGATGGTTTAGGATAAGTCTGACGGCAGAGTGAAGGAAAAGCAGCCAACAAGTGCTCAGCATATGTGGGAACTCCTTCAAGACTGTTGGAAAAGCATTCCAGGTGAAGCTGGTTGAGAGAATGCCAAGTGTTTAAAGCTGTCATCAAGGCAAAGGGTGGCTATTTGAAGAATCTGAAATATAAAATGTATTTTGATTTGTTTAACACTTTTTTGGTTACTACATGATTTCATAGTTTTCATGTCTTCATGTCCAAACTTTTGACTGGTACTGTACATGTAAAGTAATTAATGAGTTATTGTATGGGAACATGAATCAATACATTTCAAGTTAGAATCTAACAGTCCCTCCTTTTTGAATAGTACCACCAGACTGTTCAACATTATATAAACTTTTAAATTACTTATAAATGAACAGAAAATAAAACATGATTTAATATTCTCAATTGATTTGTATGTTTACACCTTCGAGACGTATGGCCTCTGACTACGTAATCTTCTTCCATGGCATAAAGCCCTGGTCTCAAATGTATAATCACACTATACACACTCTTTCTCCCTCCCCCATCTGCCATTACCCCTCCTGTTATACAACTGAAAATGACATTTCAGCTGGAGCTTTTGACTATCTCTTTCTCCTTCGGGTTCCTAAGAGAGTGATAGCAAAATACTTGAAAAGGTAAAGGAAACACAACAGATAACAGGTATTAGTAATGCGTTAAGCTATGCATATTAATATATAGCAAGAACCAAAGTTTGATAACATTACGATTTTCACCTCCCTTAACCTAACTATACCTTTTGGATACTGTTCTTCCCCTAAAACCAAATTAAAAAGACCCCACACAATAAATCAAACAGTATTAACATCACTAACAAATATTCATAACAGGTGGGTTGTGTGTGCGTGTGCTGATGTGTGTGGTAACACCTAGGACAAAAACAAACAAATGGCCAGGCCTTCCTTGATTGGGAGCTGGGTACCTTTATACTTAATAGAACTGCAGAATTTTACTAACTGCTCTCCCAAGGCAACAGCCTGGGGAAGCATTTCAAAGGGAGCGATAGGGACACCCCATTTTCTCCTAAACGAGAAAATAAACATTTTGTTAGTTTTCACTTTGCCAAATCTTAATCAGCAACAAAAAGGTTTTAATTACAGACAAAATAAAACATGATAACTTCTGTTCACAGGGAGGCCACTGTCCTCCCTCACTCTAATCGTTTGTGTTTTAATCTAACCCAACGTTTACTGTATACACTATTACCAATCTCTGTTGGATATTCACTATTTGCGCCACACTTAATTAATGTATACTATTTTAAGATGAATATGCACTAAATTGAGACAGATCTATTTTTTAACAACATTTTAAAATGTAATTTTAGGTTTGGTAACCCCAATGCTGGCCCTTGACACAATTGCTTTTTTAAACTCTACAATTACAGTTGTTTCTTTAACTCTACAAACAATTACTCACACTATTTCTCCATTTTACAAACAATTACAATATTAACTCCACTCTAATTTCACAATATTAACTCCACTCTAATTTCTCGTGAAGACCCCTCCTCAATTCTATAAAGCTATTTCAGAATAAAACTGAATGAAGTGTCGCAGGAGATTAAAACCCCCAAGGTTTTCTGAGCTTGCAAGGAGTGTTTGGCCAATTTTAACTTGTTACCTTTTAGAATCCATTCCCCTGGCATTTCGCATAGATTATCCAACCCCAAAATTGATTCCACACCCGTCGCCATGTAAAATTATCTGGGTATTGTTACTGGTCCTATGGTCAGTGACATGGGTAGTAGTTGGATCGCTTTCGATTCTGCCCGTTACCTCACTAAATGTAATACTTTTTCCAGTCACAAATGTAGCCTATGTCGAGCTCTCCTGAGGGAGCGGGTGTAGTAGACTCCAGTACTACCGTACACTCATTCTTCCATTGACCGATGGTCCCACATCTAAAACAGGGCTCTATCGCCCTGCGCCTTAGCCCTTCTCTCTCTTTCTTTGTCTTACCATGGCTGTTTAAACCACTGTTAGTGACTTTCACTGCGTCTGTATTAACCACCCGCACGGCTGCTAAGTGAGCGGAATTAGATTCCACTCTCAAAGCTGCTTGCACTATTTCATCCCAGTGAGAATGTTGGTCCACTACCACCACAATAGCCGTTCTGATAACAGGTTTCAAACCTGCCATCAAAGCAGACATACAAATTCTATCAATGTACTCACACACCAAGTCTTTTTGATGCTGAGTACCTCTACTAATTTTGGTTCTATCGGTTTTGCTTTTCTGTTGATAGAACGCTGACATCGAAATGCTGGTGTATTGAGATTCTGATTTTTATTTTATGTCATTGTGCCAACTCACAATAGCATCTCTGAATTCTTTATTAGATTGGAAGTTTTCGTCAGCATGGAAGTGCTGACCAATCTTATCCAGTTTGCTAAACTTTTCCCATATTTGAGCCGAATTGGTAGATTGCTCGTGCGGCTCTTTCAGCGCCTCTATGGCTTTGTTAAACTTTTCTGCCTCTAGCCCCCCTTTAAATGGAGGATCGGGCCACCTGTTGCCATTTCAATAGTTATTATTCCGACACCTCTCCCGACGGTGTCTAGGGACTTTAGATTCCCTCACCCACGGCTCTAATACATGCCACTTTTAACTATTTTCCAGGTAGTGATACCCACTTCCTGGAGAGTAGTTAAGATATAGGTGCCTAATAACTTGTATTAAAAACAATACTGAAGCGTCTGCCAGTTTACTACTGGAGAATACAGGAGACTTAATGTCTTACACCAATGTCACGCCTCATATCATTGTTGTTGACAACACACATAACCAAAATTATTCAGTTGTTTTCCTATTTCCACATAATCTGTCACGGTTCCCCCACCACAATAGGGCATAAACCAACATCTCTCTTTATTGCTATTGCTACTGCTAATACACATATCACTTTCAAACAATGTTCTAATATTCTCTTGCTTTTCCAACCATGGAGGAGGCTCTCCTCCAGAACTTATAGGGTAACCTCTATCACCATCCACATTCCCACTCACTGACAATGTTCATCTTTAAGCACAGATATTCTCAGATATCTCCTATTCTTCCCTTGTCCTTCTGCATAGACTACTTCTCTACAACCTATCGTACTACTACACAACCATGATCATTTATCCATACACACACACACACTACGGCCACCCCGGCTGGGCTTTCACCCCCCTTACGGGTCTAGCAGGGAATCAACCCCACTCGGGATTTACCCTCCGCAGGACCACCCTGTTAGGGACTTACCCTTCCGGGATTTACCCTCCGCAGGGACCACCCTGTTAGGGACTTACCCTTCCGGGATTTACCCTCCGCAGGGAACACCCTGTTAGGGACTTACCCTTCCGGGATTTACCCTCCGCAGGACCACCCTGTTAGGGACTTACCCTTCCAGGATTTACCCTCCGCAGGACCACCCTGTTAGGGACTTACCCTTCCGGGATTTACCCTCCGCAGGGAACACCCTGTTAGGGACTTACCCTTCCGGGATTTACCCTCCGCAGGACCACCCTGTTAGGGGCTTACCCTTCCGGGATTTATCCTCCGCAGGACCACCCTGTTCGGGACTTACCCTTCCGGGATTTACCCTCCGCAGGACCACCCTGTTCGGGACTTACCCTTCTGTAATTTACCCTCTGCAGGGACCACCCACTTCGGGACTTACCCTTCTGTAATTTACCCTCCGCAGGGACCACCCACTTCGGGATTTACCCTCCGCAGGACCACCCCGTTCGGGACTTACCCTTCCAAGGACCTACCTTCCGCAAGGACCACCCCGTTCGGGACTTACCCTAAGTCTATGACCGGTTGTAGCACAATGGGACTACTGAATCTCAGGCTTTCTAGATCCGTATCCTATAATTTGTATTCAGCCTATAACTCTCGTCTTCCCAAGATGTCAGAATGAGTAGTAAAAGGTAAACAGGAACTTTGCCTACCTTGTTTTTATGTGCCGGCTCCTGTTCCACTGATTCAGACGCTCCAGTTCGACTATAAACCGTTGTGAATCCTGCCGACAACGCTAACTGTTAGGTTCTGAACAAACTGAGTAAAAACTCAAACGGACAACTAGAAAAAGCTCAAACCAAGTTTATTCACCCAATGGGTCATACAGATGCAAAGACAAAGACATGATTACACGAGCACATATATTTATAACCTTCAAATAGGCGTGGTCAACTCCTTACACAGCTAGACAACCAATACATCTCTGTTGCTAGGCAGGAATTTAATTGGTTCCTCTCACTGGTGTACTCACAGCCATGCCTGTTACTAAAACCTTCGTGGGTGTGAAAGTGTATGTGTGAGATGGTTCTGCAGTAGGAGAGACGTTGTGGTGGGCCTCTCTGGCCCCCCTCCTAGAGGTTTCTTCTCACTTCATCTGTTGATTTGACCTCGAGACACATTCCTCACTCCTCCCTAGTTCCGCAGCCGGCCTGCCTTAATAGAAACATGTACATTTTAGTCATTTAGCAGACGCTCTTATGCAGAGCGACTTACAGTTAGTGAGTGCATACCTTTTTTCTTTCTTTTTTTTCATAAACAAACAATTACCTTTCACCTCCCTCAGAAACAGAATATAAAGTTTCTACTCTCAGTACCTTTCCATATTCCTAGTTCCAATCTACCCTTCATTGACCCCAATATATACATTCCTTATACATGTAAAGTATTTAATGAGTTGTAGTACGGTAACATGAATCAGCACATTTCAAGCTAGTCTAAAAATATATATATATATATATATTACACTGAACAAAAATATAAATGCAACATGTAAAGTGTTGGTCCCATGTTTCATGAGATGAAATAAAAGATCCCAGAAATTTTCCATACACACAAAAAGCTAATTTCTCTCAAATTTTGTGCACAAATTTGTTGAGTGATCATTTCTCTTTTGCCAAGAAAATCCATCCACCTGACAGGTGTGGCATATCAAGAAGCTGATTAAACCGCATGGTCATTACACAGGTGCACCTTGGGGACAATAAAAGGCCACTCTAAAATGTACAGTTTTGTCACACAGCACAATGCCACAGATGTTTTACGTTTTTGGGAGCGTGCAATTGGCATGCTGACTGCAGGAATGTTCACCAGAGCTGTTGCCAGAGAATGTAATGTTAATTTATTTAGCATAAGCCGACCACTGTCATTTTAGAGAATTTGGCAATACGTCCAACCGGCCTCACAACCACAGACCACGTGTATGGCGTTGTGAAGGCAGGCATAAACTACGGACAACGAACACAATTGCATTTTATCGATGGCAATTTGAATGCACAGAGATACCGTGACGAGATCCTGAGGCCCATTGTCATGCCATTCATCCACCGCCATCAGCTCAAGTTTCAGCATGATAATGTATGAAAAATGTATGCACTCACTAACTGTAAGTCGCTCTGGAAAGGAGCGTCTGCTAAATGACTAAAATGTAAATGTAATAATGCCCAGGCATATGTCGCAAGGACCTGTACACAATTCCTGGAAGCTGAAAATGTTTTTCAATGGCCTGCATACTTACCAGACATGTCACCCATTTGAGCATGTTTGGGATGTTCTGGATCGACGTGAACAACAGCGTGTTCCAATTCCCGCCAATATCCAGTGGGACAACATTCCACAGGCCACAATCAACAGGCTGATCAACTCTATACGAAGGAGATGAGGCAAATGGCGTCACACCAGATACTGACTGGTTTTCTGATCCACACCCCTGCCTTTTATTTAAGGTATCTGTGACAGACAGATGCATATCTGTATCCCCAGTCATGTGAAATCCATAGATTAGGGCCTAATGAATTTATTTCAATTGACTGATGTCCTTATATGAACTATGACTAAGTAAAATCTTTGAAATTGTTGCATGTTGTGTTTATATTTTTGTTCAGTATATATAGAAAACTATGTGGACACCCCTTCAAATTAGTGGATTCGGCTATTTCAGCCACACCCGTTGCTGACAGGTGTATAAAATCTAGCACACAGCCATGCAATCTCCATAGACAAACATTGGCAGTAGAATGGCCTTACTGAAGAGCTCAGTGACTTTCAACGTGGCACCGTCATAGGATGCCACCTTTCCAACAAGCTAGTTCGTCAGATATCTGCCTTCTAGAGCTGCCCCGGTCAACTGTAAGTGCTGTTATTGTGAAGTGGAAACGTCTAGGAGCAACAACGGCTCAGCCGCGAAGTGGTAGGTCACACAAGCTCACAGAACGGGACCACCGAGTGCTGAAGCGCAGCGCGTAAAATTGGCTGTCCTTGGTTGCAACGCTCACTACCGAATTCCAAACTGCCTCTGGAAGCAATGTCAGCACAAGAACTGTTTGTTGGGAGCTTCATGAAATGGGTTTCCTTGGCCGAGCAGTTGCACACAAGCCTAAGATCAGCATGCGCAATGTCAAGCGTCGGCTGGAGTGGTTCTCTGGAGTGATGAATCGAGCTTCACCATCTGGCAGTCCAACGGACTAATTTGGGTTTGGCGGATGCCAGGAGAACGCTACCTGCCCCAATGCATAGTGCCAACTGTAAAGTTTGGTGGAGTAGGAATAATGGTCTGGGCTGTTTTTCATCGTTTGGGCTAGGCCCCTTAGTTCCAGTGAAGAGAAATGTTAACACTACAGCATACAATGACATTCTAGATGATTCTGTGCTTCCAACTTTGTGGCAACAGTTTGAGGAAGGCCCTTTCCTGTTTCAGCATGTCAATGCCCCCGTGCACAAAGTGAGGTCCATACAGAAATGGTTTGTCGAGATCGGTGTGGAAGAACTTGATTGGCCTGCACAGAGCCCTGACCTCAACCCCATCGTACACATTTGGGATGAATTGGAACTCCGACTGCGAGCCAGGCCTAATCGCGCAACATCAGTGCCTGACCTCACTAATGCTCTTATAGCTGAATGGAAGCAAGTCCCCTCAGCAGTTTTTCCGACATCTAGTGGAAAGCCTTCCCAGAAGAGTGTAAGCTGTTATAGCAGCAAAGGGGGGACCAACTCCATATTAATACCCATGATTTTGAAATGAGATGTTCGACAAGCAGGTGTCCACATACTTTTTATAGGATGAGCCATAACTAGAATACAGTATATATATATACAATTTGTAAAACAGTATGTAAGCATTATTAAAGTGATCAGTGTTCAATGACTATGTACATAGGGCATACTGGAGACCGCGTACCTGGAGGCAGCGTTCATTGTCTCTGGGGACTTTAACAAATGTAATTTGAGGACTGTGCTCCCGAATTACTATCAACGCATTGACTATCCAACTCGCGGAAACTCCACGCTTGACCACTGCTACACACCTTTTCGACACGGGTATAAGGCCCTCTCCCGTCCTCCTTTCGGCAAATCGGACCACGACTCCATTTTGCTCCTCCCCGTCTACAAACAAATTATTGAGGGATGTTCTGGCGGTAAGGTCTGTAGCTCAGTTGGTAGAGCATGGCGTTTGCAACGCCAGGGTTGTGGGGGCCAGTATGAAAAAATAATGTATGCACTCACTAACTGTAAATCGCTCTGGATAAGAGCGTCTGCTAAATGACGTAAATGTAAATGTCTGTACAACGCTGGTCTGACCAATCAGAATCCATGCTCCAAGACTGTTTTGATCATTTTGACTGGAACGTGTTCCAGGTCGCTCCTGGGGAGAACATCAATGAATACGCCGACTCAGTCACCGGATTCATAAAAAAATGCATAGATGGGATACCGATGGTGTCTTTCAAAACCTGAATCAAAAAACGTAGATTGATGGGAGCCTTGTTCGGGAAGCTGAAGGAGAGAGATGCTGCTTATAACACGGCAAGGTGACCGGGGACAATTGTATGTTTAAGCAGAACAAATACGACCTACGCAGATCGATCAAGGTGGCGAGACTAAGTATAGGGACTAAGTGGATAATTCAACGGGTCGGACACAAGGCATATGTGGTAGGGGCTTCTAACGATCGTGGGTTACAAAAAGAAAGCCAGTCACACCAACGCAGACCTACCGGATGAGCTAAACACCTTTTTCTCAACGACTCTGATCTGCAGAGGACAGCCCCTGAAGACGACGTGGGCTACGTGCTTACCGGCTCACCGGCTCCACGGAGGACGTATGGAAGTCATTCAAACCTCCCAACCTTCGCAATGCTGCCGGGCCTAGACGGCATCCCTAGCTGCACACTCAGAGCATGTGCAGACAAAGCTAGCTGTTGTGTTTTCGGACACTTTCAATCTCTCTCTAGCTCAGGCCGTTATCCCCACCTGCTTCAAGATGTTCGCTATCATCCCCGTGCCCAAGAAAGGGAAAGTAACTGAACTGAATGACTACCGACCCATAGCACTCACTTCCGTCATCATGAAGTGCGTCAAGAGACTAGTCAAAGACCACAACACCTCCTCCCTCCCTGGCACACTCAACCCTCCAATTTGTCTACCGCCCCAACAGATCCACGGACGACGCAAAGGAATGCATATGTGAAAAGGAATGCACCTGGACAAAGGGAATGCATATATGAGGATGCTGTTCCTTTGTTTTGTTGGCGGAGAGGTTATTTTCCTGGCACCACTCCGCCAGGGCTCTAACCTCCTCCCTGTAGGTGGTCTCGTCATTGTTGGTAATCAAGTCTACCACTGTTGTGTCGTCAGCAAACATGATGATTGAGTTGGATACGTGCGTGGCCATGCAGTCATGGGTGAACAGCGAGGACAGGAGTGGGCTGGGCACGCACCCCTGTGGGGCCCCTGTGTTGAGGATCAGCGTGGCGGAGGTGTTGTTGCCTACCTTCACCACTTGTGGTCGGCCCGTCCGGAAGTCCAGGACCCAGTTGCACAGGGAGGGGTTCAGACCCGCGGCTGTGAGTTTTCCTCGAAGCGGGCGACTTAGCTTTTGCATGGTGATTAATGACAGATTGTACTCTTATTGTTCTCTTATCGTTGTAGTGTTCTATTAATGTTCCCTCAGTGTTGTCCCCTTCATTTCCATCCCTCAGGTGTAAGTGCCGGTACTTTAGGATTGGTGTGTGAGTGTGTGTGCATGCTGTTTGTGTGTGTGTGTGTGTTTTGGGGGCTGGTATTACAAAACTGCAGTTACCTCAG
>NW_025537116.1:32500-41420 GCF_020615455.1 Coregonus clupeaformis | reverse complement strand
CTCTTCCTTCATGGGTGCCAGGATTCTGATCAGGGAGGAGAATTCAGTATCTTCCTCCTTCTACATGGTTGGTTAGTTGGTCAGGTCTACTTCAGGTGTAATAGGTTCAGTTACACCTCCATGAGAAAACTCTGTGCATGATGTTTAGTGGAGTTAGGGTTAGTCAATGGTTTGTAGTTTAAGTCATTGATATGATATGTTAACCAACACCAAGAAGGGGTCTGCGTTACAAATGGCACCCTACACTATACAATCCACTACTTTTGACCAGAGCCCATAGGGTGCCATTTGGAAGACATCCCGGCTCTAGATAGATAGCATGAGTTACTGCTGATCATCATAGTATTCTGACAGTGGGAAAGTACTGGCTTGTCCATCAAACCTAAATACTACAAGGCCCGTCATGTGTTCATCATTACAAGTTATTTCCTGGAAAGTACTTTGCTGTAGACGGCTATAGTATAAAAACTCTGTACAAGTTCCTTTTGTTATGATCGGCAGTGACTTTACATAATGGTGTTATTCGAGCCCTTTTCTACAGCGTGCTTTATCATCCATCATCATCATCATCATCATCAATCATGTGGTTTCTTGCTGTGGGTCTTTGGAGTTGAGTTATACAATACATTCACTTTTCAAAGCCAAACTTTTCAAACAGTAACTTTTCAAAGCCCAGAACTTTCTTCATGATGAATTGTCAGAAGGTGTGTGTTGCTCTTCAGTACATCTGTAAAGCTCAGATCTTAAGGCTGTAATATAATACTGTGCCCTGGAATAATATTAATGTCTGGCTGAGATGGAACGCATAATGTTCCCACTGGGAATGGTGTATAAATCCCAGTTGTGGTGACATTATGAGGGCTATATATGGGGGACATTATTTATATTTTACATTTTAGTTATTTAGCAGACGCTCTTATCCAGAGCGTCTTACAGTTAGTGAGTGCATACATTTTCATACTGCCCCCCCCCGTGGGAATTGAACCCCACAACCCTGGCGTTGCAAGCGCCATGCTCTACCAACTGAGCTACACAGGACCTGTGGAGGGCTATATATCTGAAAAGAGAGGGACAAGCATCCAAACAAGCATCTGAAGTTCTGTGGGCGTCACTGAAGTATCTCAGGTTTGTAAATGAGTCGTTGAGCTGAAAATACCTTTAACATTTGCTTTATAAATGTGTCTAACATGGTGTAAGAAATAACAATTAATTCATTGTGAATTTGACCAAAGATTATTGCTTTTGTTTGCCTCCTGAGCCTCATTGTGTGCAGAATGACAATCTTAAGAAACCCAGTCTTCTAACAACACTAACAAAGTCCATATATACACTGAGTATACCAAACGTTAAGGACACCTAGCCTCCTAATATTGAGTTGCACCATATAAGCATTCACAGGCTTGCTCTAACAACCTTTAAATCCTAGCCTTCTGTGTGTCTCTTCTCCTCTCCCTCTCTGTACAGCACAAGTATATGGAGCCAGTGCTTGTGTAATACCAACCAGTGCTGCCTGCGGGTTTACTCTAATACTGTAATACTGTTTGCCATACAGTCTAATTAAGATCTTTAATCTCTTGTATAATCCACCTATTGGGATAGGGGGAAATTAATTTGTCAGTAATAACATTAGAGAACTCACGTTCGGCAACAAAAGACTACAGGCAGTTGAAGAAAAATATTTTTTGAGGAAACTTTGAAACTGAGATGTCAAAAGAATTCTGCAAATTGCAGTTTTGTCAAAGGAATGACTTTTGTTTTGGTTCAGAAGAGAAAAGGCTTGACAGTGCCATTACATTTGCTGTGACACTCGGTGAAAGCACAAGACATAACCCCAGGAGACAACCATGCTTTGAGTAGAAACTATTAAAGGGTTGCCTAAGAATCTAGTCTGTTTTAGGGAGAAAACTGTCACAGAGGGTTTTACATGGAACCCAAAAGAGTTCTAGCAGCAACCAAAACGGGTTCTACCTGGAACCAAAAATGGTTATCCTATGTGGACAGTTGAATAACCTTTTTTGGAACCCCTTTATTCTAAGATTGTACCTAAAAAAGCTCCAAACACAACCCTGCACCTTAGATCAAAACTAAGATTTTTTTGTCTTCTCTTCCCCTGAGTCTCTATCCAATGTATAGTCTCCTCTTCCCTTCTGTACTCTTCCTCATCTCTCCTCCTTTATACAACTCATGTCGCCTATTATCTCCTCTTTCTTCTTTGGGCTCGATTCAATCAGATCTGCTTTAGCCAACATCAGCATAGCGGTTGTTTTGGCAGCGTCAGGGGTGGAACTGCTTTATGCTTAATGCACACCGGTTGCGTTAAACTGTATGTGTTCTGACAGAAGTCCATTATTTCATTGGGAGGCGATCCGCAAAGCTGCGACTCATCTGCCGGACTAGGTTGCTGTGTGTGGCAATGCGTTGGTTTTGTTCAACTTGTGCGTTGCTTTGCTTTCAGTTTCAGTAGCAAAACACCAAATACGTTTTTAATGAGTAGCGTGATTCTTTTTGTTGGGATGTGGGCGCATGGATTGGAAGACTGCGTAAAATGTATGTATGGCAATTACCTGTGTGCATGCAGCGTTAGAGCTGTCAAATACACAAGTGGCTCCCTGCATTACACCTAAAGCGACATTGCCATTGGCTGTACAGGAGTCGCATTAACAGAAATCCCATGCAGCCTTGTTTACAAGTTTGAACAATGGGATGTGAGATGTAATCTACACCGCGATTAGGATGATAGTGTTCCTCAGTATTTAGATGAATGATTTTTCAATTTGAGCGTAATTATTTCTATGTAGCCTACACTTTCTTGTTCTGAACTTCTGACAGAGTGGGGGCGGGTGGCTTCTTGACAATGATCGCAAGAGCAGTTGCTCACCCATTTGACGGCTCCAACGCAGTTCCACCTCCAACACTGCCAAAACATCTGCTATGCTGGTGTCTGCTATCACCGGTTAATAATTGATCAGATTGAATCTAGACATTATTTCTCTCAATGTCCCCATCTCTTCCCTATATGCCCTTGGAATCACTTTCCTGCTCTCTGATGCATACAGTGCATTCGGAAAGTATTCAGACCCCTTTGATGTTTCCACATTTTGTTACGTTACAGCCTTATTCTAAAATGGATTATATTGTTTTCAACCTACACACAATACCCCATAATGACAAAGCAAAACAGGTTTTTAGAAATTTCATATTTACATAACTATACAGACCCTTTACTCAGGACTTTGTTGAAGCACCTTTAGCAGCGATTACAGCCTTGAGTCTTCTTGGGTATGACGCTACAAGCTTGGCACACCTGTATTTGGGGAGTTTCTCCCATTCTTCTCTGCAGATACTCTCAAGCTCTGTCAGGTTGGATGGGGAGCGTCGCTTCACTAGCTTTTTTCAGGGTCTCTCCCAGAGATGTTTGATCAGGTTCAAGTCCGGGCTCTGGCTGGGCCACTCAAGGACATTCAGAGACTTGTCCCAAAGCCACTCCTGCGTTGTCTTGGCTGTGTGCTTAGGGTCGTTGTCATGTTGGAAGGTGAACCTTCGCCCCCAGTCTGAGGTCCTGAGTGCTCTGGAGCAGGTTTTCATCAAGGATCTCTCTGTACTTTGCTCCGTTTATCTTTCCTCGATCCTGACTAGTCTCCCAGTCCCAGCCGCAGAAAAAACATCCCCACAGCATGATGCTGCCACCATGCTTCACCGTAGGGATGGTGCCAGGCTTCCTCCAGACGTGACTCTTGGCATTCAGTCCAAAGAGTTCGATTTTAGTTTCATCAGAACAGAGAATCTTGTTTCTCATGGTCTGAGTCCTTTAGGTACCTTTTGGCAAACTCCAAGCGTGCTGTCATGTGCCTTTTACTGAGGAGTGGCTTCCGTCTGGCCACTCTACCATAAAGGCCTGGTTGGTGGAGTGCTGCAGAGATGGTTGTCCTTCTGGAAGGTTCTCCCATCTCCACAGAGGAACTCTAGAGCTCTGTCAGAGTGGCCATTGGGTTCTTGGTCACCTCCCTGAGCAAGGCCCTTCTCCCCTGATTGCTCAGTTTGGCCGGGCGGCCAGCTCTAGGAAGGGTCTTGGTGGTTCCAAACTTCTTCCATTTAAGAATGATGGAAGTCACTGTGTTCTTGGGGACCTTCAATGCTGCAGACATTTTTTGGTACCCTTCCCCAGATCTGTGCCTCAACACAATCCTGTCTCGGAGCTTGACGGACAATTCCTTCGATTTCATGGCTTGGTTTTTGCTCTGACATGCACTGTCAACTGTGGGAGCTTATATAGACAGCTGTGTGCCTTTCCAAATCATGTCCAATCAATTGAATTTACCACAGGTGGACTCAATCAAGTTGTAGAAACATCTCAAGGATGATCAATGGAAACAGGATGCACCTCAGTTCAATTTCGAGTCTCATAGCAAAGGGTCTGAATAGTTATGTAAATAAGGTATTTCTGTTTTTGCTCTCTTATAGATTTGCAAAAATTTCTAAAAACCCTGTTTTTCCTTTGTCATTATGGGGTATTGTGTGTAGATTGATGAGGATTTTTTTTATTTAATCAATTTTTGAATAAGGCTGTAACGTAACAAAATCTGCAAAAAGTAAAGGGGTCTGAATACTTTCCAATGCACTGTACATCAAACCCTGTACTTCTCCTCTCTCTCTTTTCTTCTCTTCCTCTATCCACTAACTCTACCTTCTCCCTTCTCTCCAACGTTATCTAGCCAACTCTCCTTGCACCTGTCTACCTCCATCATCCGCTCTTCTCCCTATCGCCCTCCATGTCCAGGGAAGCCTTCACCTCTCTCTCTCTCTCTCTCTCTCTCTCTCACTCTCTGTCTCTCAATTCAATTCAATTCAATTTCAATTTAAGGGCTTTATTGGCATGGGAAACGTATGTTAACATTGCCAAAGCAAGTGAAGTAGATAGTAAACAAAAGTGAAATAAACAATAAATATTAACAGTAAACATTACGCTTAGAAGTTCCAAAAGAATAAAGACATTTCAAATGTCATATTATGTATATTTACAGTGTTGTAACAATGTGCAAACAGTTAAAGTACATATGGGAAAATAAATAAACATAAATATGGGTTGTATTTACAATGGTGTTTGTTCTTCACTGGTTGCCCTTTTCTTGTGGCAACAGGTCACAAATATTGCAGCTGTGATGGCACACTGTGGTTTTTCACCCAGTAGATAAGGGAGTTTTTCAAAATTGGGTTTGTTTTCTAATTCTTTGTGGATCGCTGTAATCTGAGGGAAATATGTGTCTCTAATATGGTCATACATTTGGCAGGAGGTTAGGAAGTGCAGCTCAGTTTCCACCTCATTTTGTGGGCAGTGTGCACATAGCCTGTCTTCTCTTGAGAGCCGGGTCTGCCTACGCGGCCTTTCTCAATAGCAAGGCTATGCTCACCGAGTCTGTACATAGTCAAAGCTTTCCTTAAGTTTGGGTCAGTCACAGTGGTCAGTATTCTGCCACTGTGTACTCTCTGTTTAGGGCCAAATAGCATTCTAGTTTGCTCTGTTTTTTTTGTTTGTTCTTTCCAATGTGTCAAGTAATTCTCTTTTTGTTTTCTCATGATTGGGTCTAATTGTGTTGTTGTTGTTGTTGTTGTCCTGGGGCTCTGTGGGGTCTGTTTGTGTTTGTGAACAGAGCCCCAGGACCAGCTTACTTAGGGGACTCTTCTCCAAGTTCATCTCTCTGTAGGTGATGGCTTTGTTATGGAAGTTTTGGGAATCGCTTCCTTTTAAGTGGTTATAGAATTTAACGGCTCTTTTATGGATCTCTCTCTCTCTCTCTCTGTCTCTCTCTCACCCCCCCTACCATTCTCTCTGCCAATTATAGCAGCCTTTTAATGTGGTCCTGGCCTGGCCGCGAGGACACCATACATTCTCCCAGAGACCGTACATTTCTTGGATTACACTCAGACTCATATTTCCACAGCTTACTCTGTCTCTGTGGAGGACAGGTAAATCAATGTGTGTGTGCGTTTCCTCCCACAGACGGACATGTATCTGATTGCCTTTTAGTAGGTAGATGATTCACAGGGCTGCAGTGCTCTATGGTACCTCGTGGGAGGACCACGACCCCCTATAGGGAGACGTGACATCACAGTCATCAGGGAGACAGAGATGTCTTCTGTGATAGTGTGGGCTACCATTGTGAAGACCTTCAAAATGTTCAGATGAGATTTCTAAGAGAATGGAAGTTTTACTTGATCTGCATATTTGATTGACACAACTTTAGCTGTTTTTGTTTTTTGGCAGCATTAGGCTTGATTAGAATTAACTGAACAGATTAATTCCAGATTAATTACATTATTTAAGGCTTGAGGAAATTTTACCCAAGTAAATTATCTCACTGCAGTAACGTATAGAGCAGGGATCATCAACTAGATTCAGCCGTGGGCGATTTCTTCTTGAGCGGATGGTCAGGGGGCCAGAACATAATTACGAATAATGACTGCAAATTGACTGCAAGAAGCACAAACGGATACAGTGCATTCGGAAAGTATTCAGAACCCTTCCCTTTATCCACATGTTGTGCCTTATTCTAAAATTGATTAAATTAAAAAAATTCCCTCATACACCATAATGACAAAGCGAAAACAGGTTTTTAGTAAAAGGCACATGACAGCCCGCTTGGAGTTTGCCAAAAGGCACCTAAAGGACTCTCAGACCATGAGAAACAAGATTATCTGATCTGATGAAACAAAGCTTGAACTCTTTGGCCAGAATGTCAAGTGTCACGTCTGGAGGAAACCGGCACCATCCCTACGGTGAAGCATGGTGGTGGCAGCATCATGCTGTGGGGATGTTGTTCAGCGGCAGGGATTGGGAGACTAGTCAGGATCGAGGGAAAGATGAACGGAGCAAAGTACAGAGAGATCCTTGATGAAAACAGTCTCCAGAGCGCTCAGGACCTCAGACTGGGGGCGAAGGTTCACCTTCCAACAGGGACAACAACCCTAAGCACACAGCCAAGACAACGCAGGAGTGGCTTGGGACAAGTCTCCTGAATGTCTTTGAGTGGCCCAGCCAGTGCCCGGACTTGAACTTCGATCGCACATCTCTGGAGAGACCTGAAAATAGCTGTGCAGCGACACTCCCCATCCAACCTGACAGAGCTTGAGAGGATCTGCAGAGAAGAATGGGAGAAACTCCCCAAGTACAGGTGTGCCAAGCTTGTAGCGTCATACCCAAGAAGACTTGAGGCTGTAATTGCTGCTAAAGGTGCTTCAACAAAGTACTGAGTAAAGGGTCTGAATAGTTATGTAAATATGATATTTCCATTTTTTTTAAACCTGTTTTTGCTTTGTCATTATGGGGTATTGTGTGTAGATTGATGAAAGTATTTAATCCATTTTAGAAAAATGCTGTAACATAATGTGGAAAAAGTAAAGGGCTCTGAATATTTCCCGAATGCACTGTATCAAATTTGACTAAAACATAATCATTTCAAACCTGGCTTACATTTGTTTACGATCACATATTTGGAGCAGGGCTTTGTAAACAAAAAGAGTGTAATGATGTGATCTACATTCCCTTAAAGAGGTCCAGCCATTCTCTCTATTATGCGTGGGAATACTTTGGAACAGATTTCCCCCAATTACAGTCACTTGGAGCTGATTTGCTGGTGTTTTACAGTCTTTTACAGTGGGGAAAAAAAGTATTTAGTCAGCCACCAATTGTGCAAGTTCTCCCACTTAAAAAGATGAGAGAGGCCTGTAATTTTCATCATAGGTACACGTCAACTATGACAGACAAATTGAGAGAAAAAAAATCCAGAAAATCACATCGTAGGATTTTTTTATGAATTTATTTGCAAATCATGGTGGAAAATATGTATTTGGTCACCTACAAACAAGCAAGATTTCTGGCTCTCACAGACCTGTAACTTCTTCTTTAAGAGGCTCCTCTGTCCTCCACTCGTTACCTGTATTAATGGCACCTGTTTGAACTTGTTATCAGTATAAAATACACCTGTCCACAACCTCAAACAGTCACACTCCAAACTCCACAATGGCCAAGACCAAAGAGCTGTCAAAGGACACCAGAAACAAAATTGTAGACCTGCACCAGGCTGGGAAGACTGAATCTGCAATAGGTAAACAGCTTGGTTTGAAGAAATCAACTGTGGGAGCAATTATTAGGAAATGGAAGACATACAAGACCACTGATAATCTCCCTCGATCTGGGGCTCCACGCAAGATCTCACCCCCGTGGGGTCAAAATGATCACAAGAACGGTGAGCAAAAATCCCAGAACCACACGGGGGACCTAGTGAATGACCTGCAGAGAGCTGGGACCAAAGTAACAAAGCCTACCATCAGTAACACACTACGCCACCAGGGACTCAAATCCTGCAGTACAAGACGTGTCCCCCTGCTTAAGCCAGTATATGTCCAGGCCCGTCTGAAGTGCATTTGGATGATCCAGAAGAGGATTGGGAGAATGTCATATGGTCAGATGAAACCAAAATAGAACTTTTTGGTAAAAACTCAACTCGTCGTGTTTGGAGGACAAAGAATGCTGAGTTGCATCCAAAGAACACCATACCTACTGTGAAGCATGGGGGTGGGAAACATCATGCTTTGGGGCTGTTTTTCTGTAAAGGGACCAGGACGACTGATCCGTGTAAAGGAAAGAATGAATGGGGCCATGTATCGTGAGATTTTGAGTGAAAACCTCCTTCCATCAGCAAGGGCATTGAAGATGAAACGTGGCTGGGTATTTCAGCATGACAATGATCCCAAACACACCACCCGGGCAACGAAGGAGTGGCTTCGTAAGAAGCATTTCAAGGTCCTGGAGTGGCCTAGCCAGTCCCAGATCTCAACCCCTATAGAAAATCTTTGGAGGGAGTTGAAAGTCCGTGTTGCCCAGCGACAGCCCCAAAACATCACTGCTCTAGAGGAGATCTGC
>NW_025537116.1:0-27500 GCF_020615455.1 Coregonus clupeaformis | reverse complement strand
CAATGACACAGGTCAAACGTTTTCTGTAAGTCTTCACAAGGTTTTCACACACTGTTGCTGGTATTTTGGCCCATTCCTCCATGCAGATCTCCTCTAGAGCAGTGATGTTTTGGGGCTGTCGCTGGGCAACACGGACTTTCAACTCCCTCCAAAGATTTTCTATGGGGTTGAGATCTGGAGACTGGCTAGGCCACTCCAGGACCTTGAATTGCTTCTCCTTCGTTGCCCGGGCGGTGTGTTTGGGATCATTGTCATGCTGAAAGACCCAGCCACGTTTCATCTTCAATGCCCTTGCTGATGGAAGGAGGTTTCACTCAAAATCTGACGATACATGGCCCCATTCATTCTTTCCTTTACACGGATTAGTCGTCCTGGTCCCTTTGCAGAAAAACAGCCCCAAAGCAGGATGTTTCCACCCCCATGCTTCACAGTAGGTATGGTGTTCTTTGGATGCAACTCAGCATTCTTTGTCCTCCAAACACGACGAGTTGAGTTTTTACCAAAAAGTTCTATTTTGGTTTCATCTGACCATATGACATTCTCCCAATCCTCTTCTGGATCATCCAAATGCACTCTAGCAAACTTCAGATGGGCCTGGACATGTACTGGCTTCAGCAGGGGGACACGTCTGGCACTGCAGGATTTGAGTCCCTGGCGTGAGTGTGTTACTGATGGTAGGCTTTGTTACTTTGGTCCCAGCTCTCTGCAGGTCATTCACTAGGTCCCCCCGTGTGGTTCTGGGATTTTTGCTCACCGGGTTCTTGTGATCATTTTGACCCCACGGGGTGAGATCTTGCGTGGAGCCCCCAGATCAAGGGAGATTATCAGTGGTCTTGTATGTCTTCCATTTCCTAATAATTGCTCCCACAGTTGATTTCTTCAAACCAAGCTGCTTACCTATTGCAGATTCAGTCTTCCCAGCCTGGTGCAGGTCTACAATTTTGTTTCTGGTGTCCTTTGACAGCTCTTTGGTCTTGGCCATAGTGGAGTTTGGAGTGTGACTGTTTGAGGTTGTGGACAGGTGTCTTTTATACTGATAACAAGTTCAAACAGGTGCCATTAATACAGGTAACGAGTGGAGGACAGAGGAGCCTCTTAAAGAAGAAGTTACAGGTCTGTGAGAGCCAGAAATCTTGCTTGTTTGTAGGTGACCAAATACTTATTTTCCACCATAATTTGCAAATAAATTCATAAAAAATCGTACAATGTGATTTTCTGGAGAAAAAAAATCTCATTTTGTCTGTCATAGTTGACGTGTACCTATGATGAAAACTACAGGCCTCTCTCATCTTTTTAAGTGGGAGAACTTGCACAATTGGTGGCTGACTAAATACTTTTTTCCCCCACTGTAAGTGCTAGCATTAGAGCTATTTGTCAATACTAAAATCAGAAGAGGACAGGATACGTTTTTGTTGATATCAGCTTTACCAGAAAGGTTGAGGTTTGAAATGCTTTCCGAGAGAAACCTGTCAAAATGTCAGCTAGAGAAAAGAGAGTCAAAGCGTCCATAAAGCATCTGATACGAAACCAATAACTAGCCTGCTAATATCGTTGCACTTGCTAAGTCTATGGGTCTTAGGCCTAGTTTATTGGTCTGTAACCTGATTTAACCCCCTAGAGTCGATGTCCGTGCCCCCACGAAAATCAAATTAGCATAAGAAAAAAATTCCCATACAAATCCGTCAGTTTAAGCTAGAGATATACACTACCTGCCAAAAGTTTTAGATCACCTACTCATTCAAGGGTTTTTCTTTATTTTTACTATTTTCTACATTGTAGAATAACAGTGAAGACATCAAAACTATGAAATAACACATATGGAATCATGAAGTAACCAAAAAAGTGTTAAACAAATCAAAATATATTTTATATTTGAGATTCTTCAAGTAGCCACCCTTTGCCTTCATGACAGCTCTGCACACTCTTGGTATTAGTTAGGTTTAGGGTTAGGGGTTAGGGAAAATAGGATTTTGAATGGGAAAGAATTTGTGTGTCCCTACAAGGTTAGCTGTACAAGACTGTCTGTCTGTGTGTAGAGAATGATTGAAGTTATACAATGACTCATGAGGACAAGTTTGCATCTGTTTACGATATGAGCTCTAAAATATTTCAGTCCTTTTGAACTCTTTCCCGTAAATCATTTGTGTTTGTTTAAAATATACTTCAACAGAAAGGGTTGTTTATTTTCTATCAAAATGATAAGAATCAAACCGTCAAATAAAAATCCACCATATGTTCTGCCTCACACCAAAACTCGCCTACACAGACATCTCAAATATTCACTGTGGGAGCCCTAGGGATTCTACACTCCTCCAGGCCTCTGAGCCCCAAATGAAGACATACAGGGAAAGACTCAGGATATGGGGGAGATAGTTTGACTAAATCATCCCTTTGTCTTCAGACAGTCATGTCTCCATAGACCCTCTTGTTCTTTCTTTATGAACCTTGTCTCATCAGCCCAATCTTTTTCGCCATTACCAGCTGTTGTCTTAGCTCTCTCAAATAACACCTGTGATTGCTTTATGCCTCTCTCCCATGTCAATATGCCTTGCTTATTGCTGTTTCGGTTATTTCTTATTGTACTATTTCACTGTAGAGCCCCCAGCCCAGCTCAACCTGCCTTAGATAGCTTCTTAGTCCCACCCCCCATACACGCAGAGACCGACTCAATCGGTGCCTCCAGTGATGCTCTCTTTCATCGTTACCCAACGCTTAGGTTTAACTCCACTGTACTCATATCCTTCCATATCCTTGTCTGTACATAATGCCCTGAATCTATTCTACAACGCCCAGAAATCTGCCCCTTTTTTTCTCTGTACCCAACACACTAGAAGACCAGTACTTAAAGCCTTTAGCCGTATCCTTATTCTACTCCTCCTCTGTTCCTCTGGTGATGTAGAAGTTAACCCAGGCCCTGTAGCCCCCAGGATCACTCCTGCTCCCCAGGCGCTATCATTTGTTGACTTCTGTAACCGTAAAGGCCTTGGTTTCTTGCATGTTAACATCAGAAGCCTCCTCCCTAAGTTTGAGTTATTCACTGCGTTAGCACACTCCGCCAACCCTGATGTTCTAGCAGTGTCTGAATCCTGCAATCTACTGTAGAGATAGCCTGCAGAGCACTATCATACTATCCAGGTCTGTGCCCAAACAGTTTGAGCTTCTACTTCTAAAAATCCACCTTTCCAGAAATACAGTGGGGGGGAAAAAGTATTTAGTCAGCCACCAATTGTGCAAGTTCTCCCACTTAAAAAGATGAGAGGCCTGTAATTTTCATCATAGGTACACATCAACTATGACAGACAAAATGAGAAAAAAAATCCAGAAAATCACATTGTAGGATTTTTAATGAATTTATTTGCAAATTATGGTGGAAAATAAGTATTTGGTCAATAACAAAAGTTTCTCAATACTTTGTTATATACCCTTTGTTGGCAATGACACAGGTCAAACGTTTTCTGTAAGTCTTCACAAGGTTTTCACACACTGTTGCTGGTATTTTGGCCCATTCCTCCATGCAGATCTCCTCTAGAGCAGTGATGTTTTGGGGCTGTCGCTGGGCAACACGGACTTTCAACTCCCTCCAAAGATTTTCTATGGGGTTGAGATCTGGAGACTGGCTAGGCCACTCCAGGACCTTGAAATGCTTCTTACGAAGCCACTCCTTCGTTGCCCGGGCGGTGTGTTCGGGATCATTGTCATGCTGAAAGACCCAGCCACGTTTCATCTTCAATGCCCTTGCTGATGGAAGGAGGTTTTCACTCAAAATCTCACGATACATGGCCCCATTCATTCTTTCCTTTACACGGATCAGTCGTCCTGGTCCCTTTGCAGAAAAACAGCCCCAAAGCAGGATGTTTCCACCCCCATGCTTCACAGTAGGTATGGTGTTCTTTGGATGCAACTCAGCATTCTTTGTCCTCCAAACACAACGAGTTGAGTTTTTACCAAAAAGTTCTATTTTGGTTTCATCTGAGCATATGACATTCTCCCAATCCTCTTCTGGATCATCCAAATGCACTCTAGCAAACTTCAGACGGGCCTGGACATGTACTGGCTTAAGCAGGGGGACACGTCTAGCACATTGTAGGATTTTTAATGAATTTATTTGCAAATTATGGTGGAAAATAAGTATTTGGTCACCTACAAACAAGCAAGATTTCTGGCTCTCACAGACCTGTAACTTCTTCTTTAAGAGGCTCCTCTGTCCTCCACTCGTTACCTGTATTAATGGCACCTGTTTGAACTTGTTATCAGTATAAAAGACACCTGTCCACAACCTCAAACAGTCACACTCCAAACTCCACTATGGCCAAGACCAAAGAGCTGTCAAAGGACACCAGAAACAAAAATGTAGACCTGCACCAGGCTGGGAAGACTGAATCTGCAATAGGTAAGCAGCTTGGTTTGAAGAAATCAACTGTGGGAGCAATTATTAGGAAATGGAAGACATACAAGACCACTGATAATTTCCCTCGATCTGGGGCTCCACGCAAGATCTCTACCCCGTGGGGTCAAAATGATCACAAGAACGGTGAGCAAAAATCCCAGAACCACACGGAGGGACCCTAGTGAATGACCTGCAGAGAGCTGGGACCAAAGTAACAAAGCCTACCATCAGTAACACACTACGCCGCCAGGGACTCAAATCCTGCAGTGCCAGACGTGTCCCCCTGCTTAAGCCAGTACATGTCCAGGCCCGTCTGAAGTTTGCTAGAGTGCATTTGGATGATCCAGAAGAGGATTGGGGAGAATGTCATATGGTCAGATGAAACCAAAATAGAACGTTTTGTTAAAAACTAAACTCGTTGTGTTTGGAGGACAAAGAATGCTGAGTTGCATCCAAAGAACACCATACCTACTGTGAAGCATGGGGGTGGAAACATCATGCTTTGGGTCTGTTTTTTCTGCAAAGGGACCAGGACGACTGATCCGTAAAGGAAAGAATGAATGGGGCCATGTATCGTGAGATTTTGAGTGAAACCTCCTTCCATCAGCAAGGGCATTGAAGATGAAACGTGGCTGGGTCTTTCAGCATGACAATGATCCCAAACACACCGCCCGGGCAACGAGGAGTGGCTTCGTAAGAAGCATTTCAAGGTCCTGGAGTGGCCTAGCCAGTCTCCAGATCTCAACCCCATAGAAAATCTTTGGAGGGGAGTTGAAAGTCTGTGTTGCACAGCGACAGCCCCAAAACATCACTGCTCTAGAGGAGATATGCATGGAGGAATGGGCCAAAATACCAGCAACAGTGTGTGAAAACCTGTGAAGACTTACAGAAAACGTTTGACCTGTGTCATTGCCAACAAAGGGTATATAACAAAGTATTGAGAAACTTTAGTTATTGACCAAATACTTATTTTCCACCATAATTTGCAAATAAATTCATTAAAAATCCTACAATGTGATTTTCTGAGAGAAAAAATCTCATTTTGTCTGTCATAGTTGACGTGTACCTATGATGAAAATTACAGGCCTCTCTCATCTTTTTTAAGTGGGAGAACTTGCACAATTGGTGGCTGACTAAATACTTTTTTTCCCCCACTGTAAGTCTCTCACTGTTGCCGCTTGCTACAGACCCCCTCAGCCCCGAGCTGTGCCCTGACACCATATGTGAACTGATTGCCCCCATCTATGCTCAGAGTTCGTACTGCTTGGTGACCTAAACTGGGATATGCTTAACACCCCGGCCAACCTACAATCTAAACTAGATGCCCTCAATCTCACACAAATTATCAACGAACCTACCAGGTACAACCTAAATTTGCATCCTGTAGCACTAACTCCAAAATGTTTTGGGACAATGTAAAGTCCATGGAGAATAAGAGCACCTCCTACCAACTGCCCACTGCACTGAGGCTAGGAAACACTGTCACCACCGATAAATAATCGAGAATAACAATCAATAATCGAGAATTTCAACAAGCATTTTGCTACGGCTGGCCATGCTTTCCACCTGGCTACCACTACCCCGGCCACCAGCTCTGCACCCTCCGCTGCAACTTGCCCATGCCCCCCCCGCTTCTCCTTCATGCAAATTCAGACAGCTGATGTTCTGAAAGAGCTGAAAAATCTGGACCCCTACAAATCAGCTGGGCTAGACAATCTGGACTTTTTCTTTCTAAAATTAGCCGCCAAAATTGTTGCAACCCCTATTACTAGCCTGTTCAACCTCTCTTTCGTAACGTCTGAGATCCCCAGAGATTGAAAGCTGCCGCGGTCATCCCCCCTCTTCAAAGGGGGGTGACACTCTAGATCCAAACTGTTACAGACCTATATCCATCCTGCCCTGCCTTTCGAAAGTTTTTGAAAGCCAAGTTAACAAACAGATCACCGACCATTTCGAATCCCACCGTACCTTCTCCGCTATGCAATCCGGTTTCCGAGCTGGTCATGGGTGCACCTCAGCCACGCTCAAGGTCCTAAACGATATTATAACCACGATCGATAAAAGACAATACTGCGCAGCCGTCTTCATCGACCTGGCCAAGGCTTTCGACTCTGTCAACCACCGCATTCTTATTGGCAGACTAAATAGCCTTGGTTTCTCAAATGACTGTCTCGCCTGGTTCACCAACTACTTCTCAGATAGAGTTCAATGTGTCAAATCGGAGGGCCTGTTGTCTGGACCTCTGGCAGTCTCTATGGGGGTGCCACAGGGTTCAATTCTCGGGCCAACTCTATTCTCTGTGTATATCAATGATGTCGCTCTTGCTGCTGGTGACGCTGATCCACCTCTATGCGGACAACACCATTTTGTATACATCTGGCCCTTCATTGGACACTGTGTTAACAAACCTCCAAACGAGCTTTAATGCCATACAACACTCCTTCCATAGCCTCCAACTGCTCTTAAACACTAGTAAAACTAAATGCATGCTCTTCAACCGAACGCTGCTTGCACCCGCCCACCCGACTAGAATCACTACTCTCGGCGGGTCTGACCTAGAGTATGTGGACAACTACAAATACCTAGGTGTCTGGTTAGACTGTAAACTCTCCTTCCAGACTCACATTAAGCATCTCCATCCAAAGTTAAATCTAGAATCGGCTTCCTATTTCGCAAAACAAAGCCTCCTTCACTCATGCTGCCAAACATGAAAGATGTTTATCTTCAATGTGGCTCACTTAGTGGATTTACACGTCTCGCAGTTTTACACTTAGATATGGAATGTACACAGACTGCAGAGTGTTTACAATATACTGGTAAGTTAGATGTCATGTTTCATGGTCAGTGGTACACTGTAGCACTGCTAAAGCCTATTAGTAAGTAAATAACCTTCTGTAAAACTTTCTCTGTGTATGACCTCATGAACATACTCATAGCCTTTTTCCATCAATAAATAAAGGCTGTCTCAATTAGCCAGTTCCTATTAAGAATGCTTATTATAAATCAAATAATGCATCGCTGTCTGTGACAGAAGGCCATTGCACTGCTCAGGTAAAGAGCAGGAAAACCGCTTAGCCAAGTTCTACATTTACATTTACTTCATTTAGCAGACGATCTTATCCAGAGCGACTAATTAGATACAATAACAATTATCTATCCACTCAGGGGCAATTGAGTTTAAGACTGGGTTTTCAGCTTGTTCAAAGACAAGTGTTCCTTAGTTCCTATTTGGAGCAGAGCCCATCATCTCTAAATGCCAAGGCAAGGCTATCTCCTTCTCCCTGGCGTACTGGCTGTTACAGGGTCTTTATCATCAGACTGACAGAAAACAGAGTTGTCAGTTATTTCTTCTGCTTTATTTATGACAGCTCTATGCTTATGCATGGGTTAGCGTTAGTGGCAGGTCCTGTAATGTATGCACATACATCTCCCTAAGTCATGTTGGCATTTCACCACCATAGGAGAATTCACCTGTCAGGCTGTCAGTGGAATCAGAGACTTATAAACAAACTCAGTCTCAAGTATGTCTGGCCAGTTATTTATGGTTTTCAGTAAGAGTGTGTATATGTGTTTAGGCCCACTGTATGTGTATGTGAGAGAGCGTGAAAGAGAGAAACATATATACATGTATAGATATACAGTGTACAAAACATTAGGAACACCTGCTCTTTCCATGACATAGACTGACTGGGTGAATCCAGGTGAAAGCTATGATCCCTTATTGATGTCACTTGTTAAATCCACTTCAATCAGTGTAGATGAAGGGGAGGAGACAGGTTAAATAAGGATTTTTAAGCCTTGAGACAATTAATGGAAAAATCCACCCAAAACCACTCGTATCTTTAATTTACAGTGATAAATAACACTAATATGTGAGACAAATTTTTTGTGAACAAATGTTTCATTTTGGCGTTATAAGGTTGTTAGCAACATGGAAAATCTTTGTGGAAATCTGTTGCAGGCTCAAGCCGACTACAAAATCCATAATGCAATGCTCTCTATGGGCTGGATGGCTAGCTAGGTAGGTAGCTAGCAAACGTAGCTACACACAATAACACCAAAGACAATATCTGCATGTAACGTAGCTAGTTAGCTGTAAAATCACCTAAACAAACTGCACTATCAATTTAGGAGTCTACAATCTCACCATGTTCAACCTGCAGATCGATGTGCCTCACAGAGTGGAGTCTAATATTCGCAACGGCAGATATCCTTTTGAGGAGATGGGAAACGTTGCCCATTCTATGGCAATGGGCCACGCGGTGCATTCTGGCTGATTCTGGGACAAGGAGCGCTCTACTTCAAGGAGTGAATGGGAGTCTATTGGGCGCTAGCTCAAAAACCCAACACTAGCACAAATGTCGTCAACAAGAAGTACAACATTACAATTATTTTCCGAGATGTGAGATAATCAACTTGCTATCTGTAATATCGTATAGGTTTGGAATCGTGACATTACGTACTTTCGAGGAAAATAGGCACGTTTCTCGACATATTCACCGACGTTGAGAAGGGATTGCGTGACGAATAGTTTAGCAAACACGTGATGCAGCATGACAACGTGAACACGATTGGTCGATATTCTGCTGGGTGGGGCGTTTTACGTTCCTTAATTAATTGGATTCCTATCTCCTTTCTATAATATATCTGGCAATGGCACCATGCAATGCACCCTGGACTAAAGAGGCAGACAAATAGGAAAAATGTGCAAGACCTGTTAAATTACACATTTCTCGAGGTAGGAATATCGCAAACAAATATGATAAATGGATAATTCGAGAGATGACATCTTCCAGTATTGAAATCTGACGTGTATGATAGACGTTTTCGCGATCTAAAAGTTGTATTCTTATTAGTGACTGTAGGGAGAGCGATTTTATCACGGTGTTATGTCAAACCCGCCGGATTTCTGCCTGCTTGAACGCAAATAACTCAGATACACATGAAAACATTAAATTACCCAGGGAATTGATAGAACATCACTCAGAGATGCACAAAAACCATATCATATTCAAAATGGGTGAACATTCATTAAACATGAACGGACTGGCTTTGTCAAATCCAGATTTGGAACGGACAATGTGAGACGTGCTTTGAATATCATAAACCACCTTGGCAGAATTAAAGACCCTGTGTAACCGGCACTGTACTGCACGGCTGTATCTCTGCGTTGTGTGTGCTTGATTGGGACTATAGACGTGGACTTCGGAGATCAGGCTGTTTTAATGAATCAGAATTCTCTCTGCATCCAAAAGAAAACACAAAACATTTGTAGAGCACAAATATGTTCTGCCCATTGTCGCCTCTTTCTACAACAGACGCACAATACAAAGGACTGGAATCAGTCAAGGAGCTAGCCATCGTTCACACATACAATACCTTAGCTAGCTAGTAACCACATGTTGAATTCAGAATGTTAATATCATCCTAAAAAGTACAATTACAATTGCATCTTAACAATACCATCCACTCATGAGTAAACTCTAAATATACAACATTATTCATGAACAAAACACTGTGTGTATGACTTTGTGCTTGAAGGAATCTAACTTTTCTAAAGACGACAGAAAAAGCGTGCCTACCTCTCATAGTGCATCAACATTATTTGAGCACGCAGGGCAAAACGCAAGTACACACTCTCCTATTCCCAGGATGCAGGAATGCATAATAACAAATCAACATGCTATATTAATACAGTAATCCCTCGTTTATCGCGGGGGTTACGTTCCGAAAATGACCCGCGATAAGTGAAATCCGCGAAATAGAAAACTTTTTTTTTTTTTACAATTAGCAACTATTACATGTATACAAATACAGTGACTCACGTGTAGGCCGTTTCACTGCTCTTCAGACTGGGCCGCTGCATCCTGACTGCGCTCTGCAGTGTTCTCTTCTTCTGAAGCCCGCGGTGCAGGTGTGTTTGTTCGGGAGAAGAACATAGTGATAGGCAGCTGTTGTCGCTCTTTTTTCTTCTTTGCAAAAAGATCCTTGTACACCGACATGCCACCATCGATTACGTTGGAGAACTGTAACGAACGGCTCATCAAAGGGTCCCATTCCTCAGCTACTCGCTTAAGTTCAGTGGCCATTCGCACCATGGTTGCTAAGCGACCAAGCGTTAGTCCTTCCTCCTCATCTCTCGTGTCCTCTTCTCCCTCTTCTCTTTCATCGTCGCTTTGTGGCTTTGTCATTTCTGCCAGCTCTGCATCGGTCAGCGGCTGTGCGTCTCCATCAATCAGGGCGTTTATGTCATCCGGACTCATGTCATTAAAGCCGTCTCCTCCAATCTGTTTAGCCAGATTCACAGCTGTTTCTACGGCAGAGTGGTGGACCTCGTCAAGCGAGCCTCCGGGTTGCGTTTTTGCACTGCCTCTGGCCATAGTTTTTCCAGCAGGCCTTCAGAGTTTCCGTTTTCATTTCCTGAATGGCCCTCTGAATGTTTTGGAGACACGATGCGATGGTGTATCCACGCCAGTAGTCCTTCAGTGAGAAATCTTGATCCGAGTCCATAGCGTCAACAAGATGTTGCAGGGTGTTGCGCGTATAGAGAGCCTTGAAAGCACGGATGACTCCTTGGTCCATGGGCTGAATCAGGGATGTAGTGTTTGGCGGCAGAAATTCGATTTGCACACCATCATATGCCAAATCATTACCGTGACCTCCGGCGTTGTCAAGGAGCAGAAGCACTTTAAAGTCCAGTCCCTTTTCTCTCAAATAACACTTGACCTCCGGGATGAAACAGTTTTTGAACCAATCCAGATTGAGCGCTTTTGTCATCCAAGCCTTTGCATTGTAGTAAACAGGCAAATCATCCTTATTTTTGTTTTTCAGCGCCCCTGGGATTTTTAGACCTGTAAATCAGCCCCGGTTTAATCATGAAACCTGCGGCATTTCCGCACATAGCCAGGGTCAAACGGTCTTTGTGAACTTTAAATCCTGGGGCTTTGGCTTCTTCCTGCATGATGAAGGTGCGGGAGGGCATTCGTTTCCAAAATAAGGCAGTCTCATCCATGTTAAAAACTTGTTCGGGCTTATATCCCCCCTCCTCAATGATCGCCTTGAATTTATTGTTCACGAAGGCTTCTGCCTCAGCGGTATCCGCAGACGCCATCTCACCGTGCAGACAAACATTTTTAAGTCCAAAGCGTTTCTTAAACTTTTCAAACCAGCCCTTGCTTGCATTAAATGCGCTTGGCACTTTGTCAGCAGCACTTGCTGGGGGCCTGGCATCCTCTCCCACTGTGTCAGCAGCACTTGCTGAGGGCCCGGCATCCTCTCCCTCTTCCCCGTCACTGACAGCAAAGTTTTCATACAGCATTCTCGCTTTTGTGCAGATAACGTTTGTATCCAGGGTTATGTTTTTTTTCCTGCAGTCATTAGTCCACAGAGCTAATGCCGTCTCCATCCGTACCATGGTCTTGTTGCGGACAGTTACAACCCCTTTTGCATTCGTATTAAAATTGACTGCTGCTGTCGTCCTTACGTTTTTTTCCTCCTTCTTTATGTAACGAACGGAAGATTCATTGATTCCGTAATGGCGAGCAACGGCTGCATAGCTTTACCTTCCCTTAGCATGTCCAGAAGTTTAACTTTATCTGAGATAGGTAGCATCTTCCGCCGTTTGGGCCCATCCGCAGGTGCTTTTGTCGGTCCAGGCCGTTTCGTCGACATTATGGGTTTAGGAGATGTTCGAAATTACAAGATAATTTGGCCAACTTAATGTAAATTTGCCAAGCTGTTTTATGTACGTACACATAACTGCACGAGACGACAAAATGATAGCACAATTCGTAGCATGTTTTGATACAAGAAGCGGGAGTGAGTTTTTAGCGAATCAGAATGCAGAGCACAATGCACCAAAAAAAAAAAAATGCATTATGAAAATCCGCGAAATAGCGAATCCGCGATAAGTGAACCGCGAAGTGGCGAGGGATCACTGTATATGAACATGGTGAAATTCACAAAGTACTTTAACAACTGTTACACCTGCACTCATTGTCTCTCTCGATGCGGAAAAGGTATTCGATAGAGTTGAGTGGAAATTCTTGTTTGCTGTATTAGAAAAAGTTCATCTGGGTGACCACTTTATTACTTCAGTAAAATTACTTTATTCTGTCCCATCAGCGACAGTTAACACAACTGGTAAATTATCAGAAAGATTTCCTATCAGTAGGGTCTGTCGTCAAGGCTGTTCTTTGTCTCTTGCTCTGTTCTCGTTAGTCATAGAACCACTAAGGCAATAAGGTCTAGTAATATCATCAGGGGCATCTCTATGGGTGACTAAGAGCATAGCATTTCATTATTTTCTGATGTTGTGCTTTTATACATGTCGAAACCAGAGACCTCTGTCACTGCAGCAGGGACGGCTTGTTCAATAGGGCGATATGGGCGACGCACTGCCAAACGGGAAAAGGAAGGGATTTTTTTTCTAATCAATTATAAAAAAATAAAAAAAATAAAAAATTATATATATTTTTTTTATAAATTTATAAAAAATTATATCACGGCAACAGCAGTTATCAGTGTTCACGTCTGATCTGCCAGCCACTAAATGTCAAATCAGGCTAAAGTAGTGCTTCAAATGGCTCGCCCGTTTTTTTGGGCGATTTCAGTCAGGTTGAAAATCGCCCAGAAGTCTCTCATAGCCTGTCATGTAAAATCTATTTTTTTCACATTTCAAAGCTTTCAATACATTCTCTATGGGTGTCTGTGTGCATGCACTTACGCGCTTCGTCATACGTGGCGTAACGTTGAACGTAACTAAGACAATGGCGGCTATCAGCGTCTATGTTGCGACCTGCAGTGTGGCGTTATTTTATGTTTTTAATTTGTAGACTTAGTTTACAAACATTCTGCAAACATTCTGCTTTGGACTGATCTTCGGTTTTGGACTGATCTTGTTGATCGTGTACATACCCGCTACGAACGGACTAAATAATGAAAACGCTGCTGGCAGAGAGGTGGAGCCGCCACCTTCACCCTGGTCAGAGCGGACCGCGATCCTGGTAAGAGAGCGACTGTACCCGACATTGAACTGCTTTCTGTGTCATTGAACCTTACTATTGTTGATAAAACAAGTTTACTGGAGAACGGAGAAAAAGTAGAGACTTTTGGACAAGGTGGATAATTGTATAATATAAGGCAGTTTATTCAGAGGTAAAGATATCTGCAATCGCGTTCACGGACCCGTTCGTCAAACTCTTAGGGAGCTATAAATCAAGCCCCATTACTTACCATATCAGATAAGAGAAATTGCTGCAGCTACATATATTTTACATCCTGGCCCTACATAGTTCACTATTTGCATCACTTACCAAAATATTACATGTGGTCATATATGCTTGGAAAGTGGAGATGCCATAGAACGTCAAAAAGTAAACATTGCTGGAGACACATTGCGTTTGCTAGCGAAGAGATTTGTTGTGGCAAATGAACTTGGGCTGGGAATTGCCAGGAACCTCACGATAAGATATATGCATCAGCATTGCGAGTCTCATGATTCTATACGTATTGCGATTCGATACTGTGATTTTATTGCGCACCATATGTCTGTTGCAGAGGGATCAGAAAGCCATGAGAACGAAGTTTTGATCAGTCATGGAAATAAAAGTGCTGAAAACAAATTGGCTCCCAATGTGAAAAGATTGAGAACAAGCTATGAAGGAACAATAATGGTGTTTTGGTGCAGGTACAGCCAACTAGCGCTAAAATATTGCGATATTGTCAATACAGTATATCGTAAAGTATCACTATGTAACTCGATTTCTTTCACCCCAATCCCTCAAATTAACGGTAAATAACTGAATTGTTTGCCCCACATTTAGCTAAGATGATTAGCTAGCCAGCTAAAATGTTTTATTTAGTTAGCAGTCGCATCTACAATAGTTTACTGTCAATAACATGTCTCCAAAAATGACGTGGTGTCTCCAATTGTGTTGACATTTTACAATTGCAATGCGCATCCATGAGTATCCACTTTCTGTAGCTCAGCTGGTAGAGCATGGTGCTTGTAACGCCAAGGTAGTGGGTTCGATCCCCGGGACCACCCATACACAAAAATGTATGCACGCATGACTGTAAGTCGCTTTGGATAAAAGTGTCTGCTAAATGGCATATTATTATTATTATTATTATCTGAAGAGAGCCCCGAAACATTGTGTGCAGACATTTTATGCAATAAATGAAGTAGGTTCAATCTAGTAGTTCTGATCTTCTGATTGGTCCTGATGAGTTGGGCGAGGTCCCCCTCCAGGCTACTGTCACTGTTGCATTGGCTCTGAGTCGGGTTCTCTGTCTTCAAATGTTCAGCCTAAGAGAGAGGGATTTTTGTGTGTGTGTGTGTGTGTGTGTTTAACAGTGATGATGTGTGTGTGTGTGTGTGTTTAACAGTGATGATGTGTGTGTGTGTGTGTGTTTGTGTGTGTGTGTGTCCTCAGAGCAAGAACTCGTGAGTTGGAAGAACTGAGAGGCCTATGGCGTGGGTGTTGTCCTTGGCCACCTGCTGACAAGGCCTGACAAGATAGGACCCTTTTTGTCCATTGTTATTGGATAGGAACATAACTTATAACCAGCTCCTGACCTAAATAGATCTTAGCACAACATTTTACTCAACATATCATATTCCATATTCACTATAACAAATATATTTACTACGACATTAGCAAGAACCGCCACATCCTCAGCCGGCTAATCCAGTGTGTGAAGTTTTGCGGAGTGTTTGAGTTAGCTTTGCGAGGCAAAGATGAAACTGAGGGCTCCACCAACCCTGGTAAGCCAACACTTTTGAGATCAGTCAATAAATGCTTCTGGTATTGACTTATATGCTGCCCCTGTCTTCATGTTGTTGCTGGACATATCTTTTTTTAAATGTGTGTAGGTCACCTAAATCATCAGAAAAATTGCCCCTCCTGAGAATTTTTTCAGGAGCCGCCACTGCACTGCAGTAATGGACATATCTGAATATGGTAACCTGTCAGGGTAAAAAATTAACGTGGATAAATCCATGGCTTTACCTTTGAATATCCCCTCTACAATCAACTTAGAAACGATATCTCCATTCCAATTGACTGAAACAGGCTTAAAATACTTGGGCATATATGTTACTCCAAATCTTACAGACCTGTTCACTTGAAATGATATGCCTTTGCTCACAAAGATTAAACAGGACCTGGTTAACTGGTCTACCTTACCACACATCTCTTTTGGCAGGATTAATGTGGTCAGGATGAATATCCTTCCTCGGCTAAATGATCTATTCCAAAATATCCCCTGCCATCTATCTCAGTCCTTTTTTCAGAAAATGAATGCCAATATACACTACCGGTCAAAAGTTTTAGAACACCTACTCATTCAAGGTTTTTTCTTTATTTTTACTATTTTCTACATTGTAGAATAATAGTGAAGACATCAAAACTATGAAATAACACATATGGAATCATGTAGTAACCAAAAAAGTGTTAAACAAATCAACATATATTTTATTTCCTTCTTAATGCGTTTGAGCCAATCAGTTGTGTTGTGACAAGGTAGGGGGGGTATACAGAAGATAGCCCTATTTGATAAAAGACCAAGTCCATATTATGGCAAGAACATCTCAAATAAGCAAAGAGAAACGACAGTCCATCATTACTTTAAGACATGAAGGTCAGTCAATACGGAACATTTCAAGAACTTTGAACGTTTCTTCAAGTGCAGTCACAAAAACCATCAAGCGCTATGATGAAACTGGCTCTCATGAAGACCGCCACAGGAATGGAAGACCCAGAGTTACCTCTGCTGCAGAGGATAAGTTCATTAGAGTTACCAGCCTCAGAAATTGCAACCCAAATAAATGCTTCACAGAGTTCAAGTAACAGACACATCTCAACATCAACTGTTCAGAGGAGACTGTGTGAATCAAGCCTTCATGGTCGAATTGCTGCAAAGAAACCACTACTAAAGGACACCAATAATAAGAAGAGACTTGCTTGGGCCAAGAAACACGAGCAATGGACATTAGACCAGTGGAAATTTGTCCTTTGGTCTAGAGTCCAAATTTGAGATTTTTGGTTCAAACCACCGTGTCTTTGTGAGATGCGGTGTGGGTGAATAGATGATCTCTGCATGTGTATTTCCCACCGTAAAGCATGGAGGAGGAGGTGTTATGGTGTGGTGGTGCTTTGCTGGTGACACTGTCTGTGATTTATTTAGCATTTACATTTAAGTCATTTAGCAGACGCTCTCATCCAGAGCGACTTACAAATCGATGCTCGAAAGGAGTTGCACAATCTGTCATGGTATAATAATACAAGTCAAGAGGATGTTTATACAATAGAACCCAAAATCAATATACAGGATTCAGGACAGCCAGAGAGAACGGGTGATTTCACATGAACCACATTCAAGACCATACAGTTCAAGATGTACCCCCTCTAAAATCCTTTTCACTCTCTTAGCAATCAGGACCACTGAGAGGGAAAGGAAACAGCAGCAGCAACAAGATGTGAGCATCAGGATGTTTTATTGTGAATCTGTTTTAGTCATCTCTTCTTCATAGTCCATGAGGCACTGTTCTATTAGAAGTCATCATTGTCAGTCATCCAGGTCCAGTGTGTTGAGTTCTTCATCCAGATCATCCAGGTCCTCGCCGGTGAAAGGTTCTCGTCCACAGGCACGGCTCTGCTTCCTTGTCATCGAGTCTCCTCTTCCCGTCGTGCCCGTTCTCCTCCACACCTCCGCAAGCCCCGTTCAGCTGGTCATCATTCATTTCCTTTGTTGGCTTCGATTTGGCTGTGAATCTGTCAACTGCAGCAACAGTTATTCCGGTGTTGTCAACTTCCTTTAGAACAAACCTGGCTAGATCGATGTCCTGGAACTCCTGAACATCTTCAACCTCTTCAACGTCATCATCGTCCTCAACATATTTTATGTCATCAGCTTCCTCATTGTCATCATCAGCCAGATCAGGGCAGAACTCAAATACTTGACGGCCGCTAACCCCAAAGGACCTGCCAGCATTGAAATCAGCCTTCTTTTTCTCCATGTCTTGCTCTGCCTTGGCCACTTTCTCTTGCCTTTTCCTCTTTTTCCAGGCCAAGGTCTCCAGAGTTATTCGAGTGACATTTGGTCCGAGGGCAGATCGCTCATTCTCTATCAACTCTTCCATTGAGATTTCATCTTCCTTTTCGTCCTTTTTCTTGTCTATCTTGAGCACAAACCCAGCAGGCAATGCATGGCGGTACATACAAGTGTCAGCTCCACTAGGACATACCCAAAACCAACCATATTTGTTGTTTTCAATGGCATCAAGGAAATGCTTGCAAACAATTTGAGTTTTTGAGCTTTGAGCTTTCTTCTTTTCAGCTTCTACGTGCTTCTGGTTCACTACCTCCTCCAGCTTCTCCGTGCTTCTGGTTCACTACCTCCTCCAGCTTCTCCGTGCTTCTGGTTCACTACCTCCACCAGCTTCTCCTTGCTTCTGGTTCACTACCTCCTCCAGCTTCTCCGTGCTTCTGGTTCACTACCTCCTCCAGCTTCTCCGTGCTTCTGGTTCACTACCTCCACCAGCTTCTCCCTTGCTTCTGGTTCACTACCTCCTCCAGCTTCTCCGTGCTTCTGGTTCACTACCTCTCCTCAGCTTCTCCGTGCTTCTGGTTCACTACCTCCTCCAGCTTCTCCGTGCTTCTGGTTCACTACCTCCTCAGCTTCTCCGTGCTTCTGGTTCACTACCTCCTCCAGCTTCTCCATGCTTCTGGTTCACTACCTCCTCCCAGCTTCTCCGTGCTTCTGGTTCACTACCTCCCTCCAGCTTCTCCGTGCTTCTGGTTCACTACCTCCTCCAGCTTCTCCGTGCTTCTGGTTCACTACCTCCTCCAGCTTCTCCGTGCTTCTGGTTCACTACCTCCTCCAGCTTCTCCGTGCTTCTGGTTCACTACCTCCTCCAGCTTTTCCGTGCTTCTGGTTCACTACCTCCTCCAGCTTCTCCGTGCTTCTGGTTCACTACCTCCTCCAGCTTCTCCGTGCTTCTGGTTCACTACCTCCTCCAGCTTCTCTGTGCTTCTGGTTCACTACCTCCTCCAGCTTCTCCATGCTTCTGGTTCACTACCTCCTCCAGCTTCTCTGTGCTTCTGGTTCACTACCTCCTCCAGCTTCTCCATGCTTCTGGTTCACTAACTCCTCCAGCTTCTCTGTGCTTCTGGTTCACTACCTCCTCCAGCTTCTCCGTGCTTCTGGTTCACTATCTCCTCCAGCTTCTTCTCATCCCAATTATCCATGGTATCTTTCTCAAGCTCGTCATCTCTCTTGTCAACATAGAGGCTCCGTTTCTCACACTTCCTCTCGAGTGTCAAATCGTGGGAGAACTTGCACTTGTCTCCCTTGGTGCATTGGCCTTGCTTGAAGAAGGCACAGAGAACTGACTTTGGGTCCACCCCTTTAGCGACTTTCTGAGCAGCCACCACTGGCTTGAAAAGTTCGTTCAGCTCATCTAACTCTTTTTTCTTGTCACCCTTTTGTTCTTGTCCCCTTCCCCACCAACCTTACTACCAGGAACTTGCTTGACTTGCTGAGAGACATTCTTGATACATTTCTGTTGTTTTCCTCCCTTTTTGTTCTTCAAACCAAATGTCTTGTCCTCAATTATCTTTTTCCTTCTTCTTTTCTTGTGTTTTTTTTACTACGCGGCAGCTTGAGCTGGTTTCTTTGGAGGCATAGTGAATGATGTAACTATATTTTGAATTATTCTATTACGATAGCCACTGCTACCTGATGTACTAATAGGCCGCTCCGTGACAACTTGTTACCAACTTGTTACTTGTTTTCAACAGCACAATCACCCAACACACCTCCAGGCTGCGTAAGGGCTATTTGACCAGGAAGGAGAGGGATGGAGTGCTGCATCAGATGACCTGGCCTCCACAATCCCCCGACCTCAACCAAATTCAGATGGTCTGGGATGAGTCGGATCGCAGAGTGAAGGAAAAAGCAGCCAACCAGTGCTCAGCATATGTGGGAACTCCTTCAAGACTGTTGGAAAAGCATTCCAGGTGAAGCTGGTTGAGAGAATGCCAAGAGTGTGCAAAGCTGTCATCAAGGCAAAGGGTGGCTATTTGAAGAACCTCAAATATAAAATATATTTTGATTTGTTTAACACTTTTTTTGGTTACAAAATGATTCCATATGTGTTATTTCATAGTTTTGATGTCTTCACTATTATTCTACAATGTAGAAAATAGTAACATTAAAGGAAAAACCTTGAATGAGTAGGTGTTCTAAAACTTTTGACCGGTTGTGTATCTAAATATATCTGGAACAATAAGAAACCTAGAACCAAATTAGGAAGGCGCCACTCAGTTTGGGTTGGGATGGAATCAATAGCGTTTCATCCAAGAGCATTAGCTTCCCTACCATTTATTAATCGCTTTGGAAAGATCCAGCCCTTATCTGACAATTTTACAGTACATAATACACTCATAGCTTGGAAAGATGCAAGGAGGTACTTGCAGAGTCCAGACCATATATCACTCTGGTCACTAATTGCCCTTGATCCAGATTTTCCCCCAAATAAGGGTATTGGACTTCTGGACTGCGAAGACGAAGAGTATTGCTGACCTTACGCCTTTATTTACTCAGGACACTCTTAAATCGTTCCTAACAGATAAAAAAAGTTCGACGTACCCAACAAATATTTTTAAAAGTACCTTAGACACTTCATAGAGGGTCAGAAGAAAGTGGATAAACTACGTTTTCAAATGACTGAAGTTGAAAAACTATTTACGAATCCTACTGTTCGGAGAGGTTTAATCTCCGACATATATTATATTTTATTGAACAGAAGTGCCTCATCCTATGATGCGTTGAGACATGTTTGGGAGAGAGACATTGGACATGCATTCGGTGAGGAAGAATGGGCTTCTATCTGCGAAGGTCTACCCAAAATGCCTCCATAAGCATACAATAACTACAAACAATTCTGTTTTATCATTGATCATTTCATCACTTAGAGGAAGGAGCGAGAGACAGAAGCATTGAAAACAAGCACTAGCATCAATGTCTAAATTGATCTGGGTTGTACTGTATGTGTGAGTCACATTCAATATAGATTTTGTTCTCCTTTTACGGGACTCTTGCCTTCTCCTTTGGGGAAGCGCTGCGTGGGTGTTTGTGTGTGTGTGTGTGTTGGGGGTGGCAGGGAAGGGAATCGAGGTTGACAGGAAATCTAGAGAAGCTCCAAACAAACAGCTGTTGGATTCATTTTACTACATTTGACTGTAAACTGAAGCCAAAAACAAGATAACGCTGTGAAATCAGCCCAGAGGTTAACGTTCTCCCCAATACTTCTCCTAGGACAGAATAAAGGTCCTCCCACATGAATGTTTTTTTTACACTAACTCCATTTAATCCGTAGCACTGAAGAGCTTCACTACAGCAAGATACAAATTTAAAGGCATTCTCTTCGTTACTTGAGACTGCATCCTGGTAAACGTTGAATATGTTCAGCTCAATCGTAATTACCTTTACATTTTAAAATTGTTCTATAACACTGAACTTCAGCAATAAGGATGGAATCGGGGCCTAAGCAACTAATGCATTTTACATCTGAAGGAAATATGGTAGAACATGGAGATTTTCACTATCTTTCGATGATGTTCAAGATGGAAACTTGCCAAACAAGGACATGGATAACATTCTAGCTGGTTTTTCTATGCATCGGCAGGCGAACTACAGCGTCGTTTAAAGCTCAGGGGGTGGTGAGTGTCTTTTTGTTAACAACTAGCTGGTAAACGATCTCTAATATTAAGGAAGTCTCGAGGCTCTGTTCACATGAGTTCGAATACCTAATGATAAGCTATAGACCATACTATTTACCAAGAGAGTTTTCATCCATATTTTTACGTAGATGTCTATTTACCACCACAAACCGATGCTGGCACTAAGACCATCAACCAGCTGTATAGGGCCATAAGCAAACAAGAAAATGCTCATCCAGAGGCGCGCTCCTAGTGGCCAGTCATTTTAATGCAGGAAAACTGAAATCCGTCCACCTCATTTCTTCCAGCATGTCACCTGTGCAGACTAGAGGCGAAAAACACACAGAGACACATAGCTACTCCCTCACCCTCCATTTCAAATGTGACCATAACTCTATCCTCCTGATTCCTGCTTATAAGCAAAAACTCAAAACAAAAAGTATCAGGTGATGCGCTCAATTCAGAAGTGGATCCAATGAGGCGGATGCTAAGCTACAGGACTGTTTCACTCCACAGACTGGAAACATGGTGATGAGGGTAGGCACCAACACATCCACCATGCTGACCATCAACCCGAGGAGACTGTTGAATTAAAAAAATATACAAAATCAGTCTGACGTGATAGACTCACGGCGCCTAGAGACAAACAAATAAACAAACAACAACAAAACTGTTAACACCAAAATACATTTACAGTCTCATCCATCTGTAGCAGTCTAGCCTCCCGACCCTCCTTCTCCTGGACAGTGTCATAAACCAGCCTTCCACATTACAGCAGAACACAGGAGACATGGCTAGGCTACTCTGAGCTGAGGCACCACACCGCCAGCTACTATTTTGTTGTCAAATGCGCGTGCAAGCTGGCTGGCGTTTGGGTCTCTCAGCCCACCGTCAGAACGATAAAACTAATGTTGTGATAAGAATGTCATCCTCTTCCCACAAGAGAAGAGAAGGAAAGTTGTTTTACCTCAGTAAAGGAGAATGAATATTACCACTGTGTTGTTGTTTTTGCACTACTAACGCACCGTCTAGAGCACTTATGGAAATGGTGATGTAAAGCGGCAAACACACACACACAAACGCACGCCTTACAAAAATGCACACACACACACACAAACACAATGCACTACCACACCTTTTACACGCACACATGCTGCTGTGACCATTGTGACATTACGGAGAATGCTCAAATGCCAGACATCCACTTAGTAATCGATTAGGTGATGGCCAGAGCAGGAGAGTCTCTGTCTCTCTTAGGACTGCACAAAGACACATCTGATGCCTTTATTAATCACACACAGCCATTATGCATTGTTCTGTGGCCTTGTCTGTGTAATATTTGTATTTATTATGGATCAAGAGGCAGCTATACACTTCCTGGGGTCCAGCAGAATTAAGGTGCAGTAATACATTTTAAAAACATTACAATACATTCACAACAGATTTCACAACACACTAAGTGTGTGCCCTCAGGCCCTACTCACTACCACATATCTACAACACAAAATCCATGTATCGTGTGTGCATAGTGCGTATGTTATCTATGTGTGTGTAAGCATATGTCTGTCCTATGTTTGTGTTGCTTCACAGTCCCCGCTGTTCCATAAGGTGTATTTTTATCTGTGTTTTTGAATCAAATTTTTACCTTGCATCAGTTACTACATGGAATAGAGTTCCATGTAGTCGCACTCTATGTAGTACTGTCGCCTCCCATAGTCTGTTCTGTACTTGGGGACTGTGAAATAATATGTCTCTCTGTAAATGAAACAAATTTAATGCAAATGTGTTTGCCTATTTTTGTGTTCATCCAAATCATTTGTCATGGTGCTTTACAAAAGGCACTTGCAAAGCGCCGAATCAACATTTAGCAGTGTTTGTCTGGTGTGTGTGCAAGTGTGTGTGTGTGTGTGTGTGCGTGACCTCTGGTGGAACGGTTTGTGTGTTGCTTTTCAACATGGAGGTCGTTTCAGGCAACAAGCCTCAGTGGAACTCCCTGTAGGAAGGAAACAGCACTTTTTATTCTTTCTCTCTATAGCTCTCTGAGCTGCATCTCATGGCTCCATTCTCAGTCGGCTCAAAAGTCACAGTGGGAAGGGAGAGAGATATGAGAAGGAGGGAGAGAGGGGAAGAAAGAGGAGAGAGGAGGAGGGAGAGAGGGGAGGAGAGAGAGAGGAGAGGGGAAGGAGAGAGAGAGAGAGAGGTGTTACGAACCCTGTGGCTTTGAAAAGTGTGAGGTGGATGGAAAAGAGACCCGTAACATAACTCATGCAATTAGAATCGTGACACGGAAACAGTGAGAACAAAATACACTGACAACCAAGCTACCATCAACCACAAAATGTTTATTGTGAACATCACGGTAAAGGTTTGGGGAAAAGGGCTGAGCAGGACCGGAATGAAACAATAATGTAAAAAAACTAAGCTGATCTTGCCTGCCTCAAGAACCGCTAAGCTACTCTAACCATACAGGAAAATACAGTGGGTCTCGCTCAGGTCTAACTAATGTTTTTAGTACCAATGTTCTTTCTACAGGTAATGTATGCCCAAGGGCAACTTGCTAAATCCCCCTTTTCCCGGAAACACACAACATAGTTACCATACAGAGTAACTCAGCAAATGAGTGAGTACACAAAAAACAGGACACCACAGTATCCATACTCACATACAAAAATAGTCTCTGTCAGCAAACAGCAACTGACTGGCTTTTAAAACAATGGGATGTGTACGTAGTGAAAAACCAGAATCAGTGGTGCAATGCAGAGGAATGTCCACTGATTGGTCCACCTCAGCAATCCAGACAAACGAATGTCGTGACAGGTGGGACACCCCAACGACAATCAGGAACACAAAAGGACACCTGTGATTAGGGCAGAAGGAGAGGAAAAACACAAAAACACATACAGATACCTGTATCCGTAACAAGAGGAGAGGAAAGAGATAAATCAGAGAGGAGAAGGAGGGAGATAAATGATTGATGGACAGAGATGAAGAGAGGGATAATGTCTCTATTATGTTTTAGTCTAATCATCGCCCAGTCCTTATTGGTCCCATGGTTTTTATTTAGCTTCCTGGAAGCCTCGGGTGGATGGTGTTCACCTCATCTGTCTTAACGGTGATTCGACAAAGCAGAGAGTAGTATGAGAATCCTACTAATGTCAAATTATAATAATTGGTCATTTGCAGACGCTCTTATCCAGAGCACTTACAGGAGCAATTAGGTTAAGTGCCTTTCTTAGGGCACATCGACAGATTTTCACCTAGTCGGCTCAGGGATTAGAACCAGCGACCTTTCGGTTACTGGCACAACTTGCTCATAACTCCACTAAGCTACACTGCCGCCAAATTAATAAAGTGAATGACCTAAACTGATTCTGCAACATCTATTAATCAGTAATGAAATGATCTGACAAATGCAATGTGGTTGTGTGTGTGTGTGTGTGTGTGTGTGTGTGTGTGTGTGTGTGTGTGTGTGGTTGCGTGTGTGTGTGTGTGTGTGTGTGTGTGTGTGTGTGTTGAGATGGGTGGACTGCCCCCTGCCCTACACAGTTTTTATTACTTTGATTAATTGACTTGATTAGATGGATTTGGTTTACTGCTCTCATAGAGGCTCTTTTTGTTCAGCCTCTTTAGTGTGTCTTTATAATTTGCTTTGTAATAAGGACACAAACATGAAACAAACTTCTCCCCACACACACACACAGACAAACACCCCCCACACACACACACACACAGACAGACACGAACACACAACACAAGTCTTGTTTAACTCAACCTTGTGGTGACACACAATTGATCCCATTCCATAAACCCATTTTCCCCTAACTCCTAAATGTTTATTAATGCTATTATAGTTTTATCAATAGTTTATATATTAAAAATGGTTGATATATAAAAAATTAAGTGTTACTGTTACAGCCTGATCAACCCCCGGCATTGACCCTTAGCCCATATCGATTCGCTCATAGTTTCAGGTCAATTATTTCCTGTTTGTTCTGGATATTTCAAACTTTTTTCCAGTCGGAGCTGGTAACCCTAGGCAACTTCCAGGTCACTACCTCGATCCACAGGCCCTATTTACCCATGATGCTTCGTTTTCTACCCCAGCAGGTCACCTCTAAAGCCACAGTGAAACCCCCTGCGGATGACAACACCGGCTTTGACAACTACCTGTGAAGTCCTGATTCGATAATCCTCCTGAAAGGGAGGTGGGAGGTGGGGGGTGGTGGTGGGTTGGACTATTCCATTGGAGGTTGGAGGAGTGGAATAGATGAGTCCGTTGGGAGGTTGGAGGAGAAGAGGGGTTGAGGAGGAGGAGGTGGGTGGACGTACGTTGAGGAGTGAGGTGGGGGGTGAGGTCTGCTTCACCACTTCGCCTCAAAATGAAAAGGTATTTAGTGAAATGACTGTAGATCTATAGGACTGGAGGGGATGTTTGCGTGCATGGTAATCTGGGGCCTGCTGCACACGCGTCCCTGTCAGTATATGACTCTCAGGCCTGAGCAGGCAGTTGTGCTTATAGAATGCCTGTTTAGAACGACTTCTATTTTTACTCACGATCTACAGCAATCCTTTAAGTGGACCACAAAAAAATTTGAAATACTTAGGATGCTTAATAACAAAATATATATATATATAAAGATAACTTTATTCTATTACTCAACAATATGAAAGGGAGATCTAATTAAATGGATTAATCTTCCCACTAAATCTTACATGTATCAATACAACTATTTAGAATGGCATGGCTGCCAAAGTTTTGGTATTTATTTTCGGTTATACCAATTAACCCACCAATACAGAGTTTAATGGCTTTGATAGGAGAAACTGAGGATGGATCAACAACTTTTGCAGGTATTTCACAATACTAACCTAATTGACAAAGTGAAAAGAAGGAAGCCTGTATAGAATAATAATATTCCAAAACATGCATTTCTAAAAACATGTTTTCACTTTTTCATTTGGGGGTGTAGTGTGTGGATGGGTGGGTAAAACTAAAATAAATATTTTTTCTGATCTTTCTTTTATCTCTGAGATAGAGGATAGATACTTTAAAAACAAACTTCCTTTTGATTATTATTTGGACTATCTGTTTATCCATGTACAGTGGCTTGCGAAAGTATTCACCCCCCTTGGCATTTTTCTATTTTGTTGCCTTACACCTGAATTGAAATTGATTTTGGGGTTTTATAATTTGATTTTATACAACATGCCTACCACTTTGAAGATGCAAAATATTTTTTATTGTGAACAAACAAGAAATAAGACAAAAAAACGAAAACTTAGCGTATAACTATCTTCCCCCCTTTTGGGGTGTGTCTCTATAAGCTTGCACAGATCTAGCCACTGGATATTTGCCCATTCTTCAAAAAGCAAAAAACTACTCCAGCTCCTTCAAGTTGGATGGGTTCCACTGGTATATAGCAATCGTTAAGTCGTACCACAGATTCTCAATTGGATTGAGGTCTGGGCTTTGACTAGAGCCATTCCAAGACATTTAAATGTAAACCATCTTCGAGTGTTGCTTTAGCAGTATGCTTAGGGTCATTGTCCTGCTGGAAGGTGAACCTCCGTCCCAGTCTCAAGACTGAAACATGTTTTCCTCAAGAATTTCCCTGTATTTAGCGCCATCCATCATTCCTTCAATTCTGACCAGTTTCCCAGTCCCTGCCCAGGTAAAACATCCCCGCATGATCTGCCACCACTGGGATGGATCCAGGCTCCGTCGACGGCCAACCGAGGACCACAGGACCATGGGGTGGCGACATTGGCCCAAGGCTGTCGTCAGGGTAGGGAGGGGTTGGCCGGCAGGGATGTAGCTCGAGTTGATAAAGCATGGCGTTTGCACGCCAGAATTTGGGTTGATTCCCCGGGAGGCCAGTACTGAAAATAAAAAATTATGTATGCAACTCCTTGTAAATTTGCTCTGGATAACCTCTGCTAAATGACTTGCAACTAAAATGTAAATAATGTATTCTCGGGGTGTTGAGAGGTGTTGGGTTTACGCCAGGGAACATAACCTTTTCCTTGATGGCCAAAATGCTCAAATCTAGTCTCTAATCTGACCAAAGTACCTTCTTCCATAGTGTTTGAGTCTCACATTCCTTTTTGAAGTAAGCACCAATCGTGTTTGCCTTCTTTTCTTTGCCATTGCTTTTTCCGCCACTCTTCCGTAGGTACTCAGCTCTGTGCAGTGTACTGAAGCAATGGTCCTATGGACAGATATCTCCAATTCGTATTTCGAGCAGCTCCTTCAGGTTATCTTTGGTCTCTTGTTGCCTCTCTGATTTAATGCCCTCCTTTGCCTGGTCGTGAGTTTTGATGGCTTGAGCCTCTGCTGGCAGGGTTGTTGTCAGGTGCCATATTCTTTCCGTGGCTTAACAACACGA
>NW_025537115.1:40000-41465 GCF_020615455.1 Coregonus clupeaformis | reverse complement strand
TGTTGCTGGTATTTTGGCCTCATTCCTCCATGCAGATCTCCTCTAGAGCAGTGATGTTTTGGGGCTGTCACTGGGCAACACGGACTTTCAACTCCCTCCAAAGATTTTCTATGGGGTTGAGATCTGGAGACTGGCTAGGGCCACTCCAGGACCTTGAAATGCTTCTTACGGAAGCCACTCCTCCGTATCCACAGGATCCAGTTGCAGAGGGAGGTGTTCAGTCCCAGGGTCCTTAGCTTAGTGATGAGCTTTGGGGGCACTATAGTGTTGAATGCTGAGCAGTAGTCAATGAATAGCATTCTCACATAGTTGTTCCTCTTGTCCAGGTGGGAAAGGGCAGTGTGGAGTGCAATAGAGATTGCATCATCTGTGGATCTGTTGGGGCGGTATGCAAATTGGAGTGGGTCTAGGGTTTCTGGGATAATGGTGTTGATGTGAGCCATGACAAGCCTTTCAAAGCACTTCATGGCTACAGACGTGAGTGCTACGGGTCGGTAGTCATTTAGGCAGGTTATCTTAGTGTCATTGGGCACAGGGACTATGGTGGTCTGCTTGAAACATGTTGGTATTACAGACTCAGTCAGGGACATGTTGAAAATCGTCAGTGAAGACACTTGTCGTTGGTCAGCGCATGCTCAGTACACGTCCTGGTAATCCGTCTGGCCCTGCGGCTTTGTAGAATGTTGACCTGCTTAAAAGTCTTACTCACATCGGCTACGGAGAGCGTGATCACATAGTCATCCGGAACAGCTGGTGCTCTCATGCATGCTTCAGTGTTGCTTGCCTCGAAGCGAGCATAGAAGTGGTTTAGCTCGTCTGGTAGGCTTGTGTCACTGGGCAGCTCAAGCGGCTGTGCTTCCCTTTGTAGTCTGTAATAGTTTTCAAGCCCTGCCACATCCGACGAGCATCAGAGCCAGTGTAGTACGATTCAATCTTAGTCCAGTAATGACTCTTTGCCTGTTTGATGGTTCGTCGGAGGGCATAGCAGGATTTCTTATAAGCGTCCAGGTTAGAGCCCCGCTCCTTGAAAGCGGCAGCTCTACCCTTTAGCTCAGTGTGGATGTTGCCTGTAATCCATGGCTTCTGGTTGGGGTATGTACGTACGGTCACTGTGGGGACAACGTCATCAATGCACTTTTGATGAAGCCAGTGACTGATGTGTTGTACTCCTCAATGCTATCAGAAGAATCTCCAGAACATATTCCAGTCTGTGCTAGCAAAACAGTCCTGTAGCTTAGCATCTGCGTCATCTGACCACTTTTTAACTAACCGAGTCACTGGTGCTCCCTGCTTTAGTTTATGCTTGTAAGCAGGAATCAGGAGGATAGAGTTATGGTCAGATTTGCCAAATGGAGGGCGAGAGAGCTTTGTATGCGTCTCTGTGTGTGGGTAAAGGTGGTCTAGAGTTTTTTTTCCTCTGGTTGCACATTTAACATGATGATAGAAATGAGGTAGAACGGATTTA